>NC_083319.1:5035000-5097125 GCF_963455315.2 Globicephala melas
GCAATTGAATTAAAAGATGAGCATGAGTTTATACCAATATGGTCTATAGTATTATTAATTATGTAAATTATATTGAATTTTAATTAAAATTAATTTAACTGATGGTGCTGTATATAGTTACAGGGGTAGTGATTGATGTCATTCTCATCACCATCATAATCAACCCAGCTCCTAAGCAGACCTAGAGCCAGACGGCTAGGGTTCAGTTCCTTGCTTGGCCAATTCTAGCCATGTGATGTTGGGTCGTCACTGAATGTCTCTGTGGCGTCATTTCCTCCCCGTGTAAAATGGAGCTCTCTCGTGGGGTTGTTGTGGAGATCACCTGGTTACTTAATCCTTGGAGCCGGGCCAGCCGCTGGTGAGCTCAGACGGCCAGGATGGGGGCAGGGCGTGGAGGGGGGGGATGGCAGTGATTTCTGCTAGACATTTGTTGAAGATCATGAAATTGTATGGGGCTTGTTCATGGCTTAATAACCATGTTGACTGTTGATCATAAACATTGTGAACATAAGAAAAATGTCTTTGTTCAAAAACCCTTTGCAATAATGTGGGGCCTGTTTCTTAAACATAGATGAGCATTCTCACCGTCCTTTTTCTCCTCGTTCTTGAACTGTGTTTTTCAATATGCGTAGTTAAAATTTCACGGTGACTGTCTCTGTGTCTGCTTGTAAGGTGACTGCTCGGTGATCATGCTTATTTTATAGGGCGTCCGTTATTCCTCCATTTTGTTCAACTACAGAGACGTGAGGACTGTCAAACAGAATTTTGAAGTAGGGGCTTTGTTGGGTTTCGCCTTAAAGTTAGCATTCATAATATTAGCTGCGACTTATTCAGGATCTTCCCCCACTCCCCTGGCTGTTCCTTCTCAGTCTTCTCTGTAGATTCCTCCTCCTCTTCCCAGAACATTGGCGTGTCCCGAGCTCAGTTCTTGGGTCTGGTCCCTTCTCTGTCCGTACTCCCTAGGTGATCTCATCCATCCCAGGATTTTAAATATGTTTTAAGTAGTTGCTGCTGAAGCCCAGGTTTACATCCTCACCCAGGTCTCTCCCCAGACTTCAGGCCCAGGTGCCGGTTGACGTGGCCACTTGCGCGTGGGCAGTGGTCCCCGTGTTAGGAAATGATGACTCCATTCGTCCTGTTGCCAGACCAGAAGTCTTGGAGTGGCCTCTGCGTCTCCTTTCTCTCACAGCCAGTCCATTGGTAAATTCTGCGGGTTCTTCCTTAGAAAGACATCCAGAATCCTAGCGGAAGAGAATATAAAAAAGAATGTCTGTGTGTGTGTAACTGAGTCACTTTGCTGTGCAGCAGAGACCGGCACAACACTGTAAATCAGCTATACTCCAATTTAAAAAAAGTCAAAAAAAAAAAGGAAAGAAATACATCCAGAATCTACTCACGTCTCACCAACTCCACTCGACACCCCAGTTCAAGCTGCTGTCCCTTCTCACCTGGCTGATTGCAGCCTCCTGCCACCCCTGCACCTCTGTAGCCTTTCACACACTGTAATCACTTTGCAGCTAGAGCACTGCTTTTGAAATGTCACTCTTCTGCGTAGAAGACTCTACCAGCTTCCCATCGCACCTAGAGGTATCTTCACCACGATCTGTCAGACCCTACACGGTCCCCTTCCTCCCCGACCCCATCTCCCACCACTGCCCCCTGACTCAATCCACTCTGGCCACACTGACCTCCTCACTGCTCCCAGAGCACATCAGGCCTGCTCCGGACTCGGGGCCTTGGCACCAACTGTGCCCTCTGCCCCTGGCTCTCTCCTTCGCTTCCTAAGAGCTTCTAGGTCTCCCCTGATGGCACTGTTTAAAATAGCACCCTACCCCACCCCTTGCCATTCTGTCCCTTACCCTGCTTTGTTTTTCTTTATAGCATTTTCACCATATGGCACGTTATGTATTACCTTACTGTCAATTTCCACCCTCCACAAGGCGAGCTCTTTGAAGGCAGGGACTTTGTTTTGTTCACTGCTGTATCCGCAGTGCCTAGAACAGTGCCCGGCACATGCTGAGTGCCCCGTAAACATTTATTCAATGAACGTATGTGCTGTTTGCAGTGTAATCTCCCATCAGCCCTCTTAGGTAGGTAAGGCACAGAGAGAGGCAAGATAAGTTGCCCTAAGCACATAGCAAATAAGTAACAAAGCTGAGGTTTAAACTCTGTCAGTTTGCCTCCAAAGTACACGTTCTTTCTGCATTACTGCGTGCCTTGTCATTTCTGGATGTTTCCAAACTGCTACCAGATCTCTAAGAATTTTATTGTGCCTTTGAAGACTTACCCTGTTGATTTTGTTCATGGTTGTCATCAAATCCTTTCTGAGTGTCTGGTTTCCACAGGGCTTGTGCCAGTCACGAAAGATAAAAGGAGTGTTCGTGCCTGTCCCCTGCCCTTCTACTCTCCTCCTGGAGCATATCCCCCACGAAACTGTGCATTCCCCCAGGAAGATATGTCGTCCGGTTCTTTCGTGGTCCTTGTCAACTTTCCAGGCTTAGAACTGTGCCTGGCACAGAGGAGGTACTCCCTTCATAGCTATGGAACAAATGAATGAAGACAAGGGGCACAAGTAAGTGCTGTGAGAGTTCAAGTTCTTGGTTTTTGCTGTTTCATTCAACAGAGGCCGACCGAGCATCGCCCGAGTTAGGTGTCTCCCCAGCGTTCAGAGAGTGGCTAGGCTCTGGTGCTTGTTGGGAATGTCAGTTCCGGCCCAGAGCCAATAGGGTGACCAGGGGTGGGGTGTCTGATTCAGGTGGAGTTGTGGGGTCCACACCTTGAGAAACCCACTGCTGCCTAGTGAAAATACAGACCACAGGAGAGACTTCCAAACTGGACCATCGAGGAAGGGGTAAGGTTTCGGTAAGCCGACAGGAGGGCCTTCCAAGCAGGGAGAAAGAAAAGTGAAAGTTGAGACTTGTCTTTAGATCCTAGACAAGTCTGCCCCTGCCACCATGAATATAGTATTTCTAATCATCGCTGCCACTTCACGTGCCTGCCGTGTGCTTGGAACTCTGTTTGGGTCTTTAATACACCCCTGTTGATTTGATATTCACACCCACACAAGATGTTATCACCATCGTATAGACAGAACACTGAGGCTCAGAAGGGTAACTAACTCGCTCAAGGTCATAGTGATGGAGCTGGGATCTGAAGGGTGATCCAGGAAGCACCAAAGTCATGGTCTTTTCTATCACCCTCTGCACTGTCCACTGACAAGATCTCATGGACTCAAAGGAGTACAAGAATCTCCTAGTATGTGTAGGTAACTGGGGGAAATGTACTGAAATGAGTCAAGTTTTCTTGAAAGCTCCTTAAAAGAATGATGGCTTTGATAACATTTAATCTTGGTAGGAAATGCTTTCCAAATATACTCCTGACTTTCCCAGTTCTGCTTTCTTCTTTCACACAGGCTTTATCAAATGATTGTTTTGTTGATAAATTTAGTGTGCAGTTGGGACTTATATGTAGATTGTACCTACCCTCAAAGGGAGAGTGGGTTTTATAGCTTCCATTCATTCTCATTAAAATCAGAACATTTGCATCTTCAGTTTTACATCTTGTTCCAGGAATTTTAAGCAGTCTGATTGTATGGAAGTGGGTCGTATTAATTGCAAATGGGCTAGACATCTGCTCACTAACATGGAATGAATTTTTTTAGCTCTATTTTGTTTTTAAATATGATCTACCAGAGTGATTAAGTGAGGGCTGTCGGTACTGCTGTTACAAGAGTAGGATTTTCAGAGACTTATAATGTAACCCTAAAAATGAATTTGAGTGAATCTTTGAAAGTGCTTGAACTGGGAGCAGTTAAACATCTTAGGGTTGATAAATTTTTATCCACAGTCTGTCAGGGAGCTGTTTTCCATCATCGGACACTCTGTTGGTCTGGTGCGCAGTGAGCCCAGGTCCTGTGGGTTCCAGGCTCTGGGGTCTGCGATGCCTTGCTGTTTCTACCTGCGGGGAGGGAGGCAGGCAGGGAGTGAGCTGAGGTGTAGTATCAAACTGGAGGAACAGGATCCAGGCTGCTGGGGACTGGTTGAATAGGCAGGGTATTTCTTTTCTGGTAGTAATATAACAGTGTTTCCCAACGTGGACTTCTTGCGACATGAATTCTTAAGGAGGGTGATGTGCACAGTAAGTTTCAGGAGCACTCACTGGTTAAACAAAGCTAGTTAAGCAGGTTCCTTCACGGCAGTCCTTTCCAGAGCCTTTAATATGCCCTTGTACACTGCGGATCTGCAAGAGGAGGATGATGTCTACACAGTTTCCCCGACGTATTTGGCCACAGACCCCTTCTCATGGAATACAGTTTGGGAAATGTCATGGAGAACATCCCAAGTATTTATTTTAAAATCAGGAACTGGGGAATCTGGTTGAGGCTGTCTTGGTCATGTAGCTGAATGTAGAGTCCCAGGTCCTCAGGGTAGTTGCCTCAGCCCTCTTGCTCCTCTGGACCTCTCGGGACCTGGCTTTCTTCAGAGTCGCAGTCCCCAGGCTAGTGGCACCACTGGCCCAGTTAGGAAGCAGGAGGGAAGCTGGGGCCTCTGTGCGTCCATGCATGTCTGTGCTTGACAAAGAGGAAGATGATACATGGCTTAGCAGCAGTGATCAGGGAAGGACAAATGCAATATGTACAAGGTGAAAAGAGTTCTGGAGCGAGTGACATTTTTCCTAAAGCAGTTTCCTGAGCCTGATCCAGCCAGTGCCTGCTACCTGGAGGGGTTCAGTCAACATTTGT
This sequence comes from Globicephala melas, assembly GCF_963455315.2. Classification (NCBI taxonomy): domain Eukaryota; kingdom Metazoa; phylum Chordata; class Mammalia; order Artiodactyla; family Delphinidae; genus Globicephala; species Globicephala melas. The sequence continues at coordinate 5,039,742 of NC_083319.1, forward strand.
TGAATGAATAAATCGTTGGTACTCCGAGGCCTTTGCAAAAAAGACGTCTAATGTTGCTACACCATCGTATTCTGCTTCGGTTCAGTTTAGTTGCCAAATGTATATAACCCTTCACGCCTTCTAGAATCAAAGGTCAGAACACCAGAACTTTTCTTTTCCTGCACTTAACAGACGTCCCTTTCGTGCAGAAATCTCTGCTGTGTACTGCCTTGCCACAGAGCAAATGTTTCTGGGCATTATTATTCTAGGGGTGGGAATGGATTTGAACTGATTGATCCAAACCTTTACTCTTTCTGTCTTGGAACCAGTGACAGAAAGCTGACAAATGTTGAGGGGTGATGTCTGCTACCTCCGAACTGAGCAAAGCTAGTCGACTCATGAGGGGCGAAGGCTGCAGTGTGAACCTATGACCCTGACCTCATTAACTTCAGGCACCTGAAGTGCAACCTCGTGACAGTGCTGTGACGCCCGTCTTACTGCCGAAATCCTCCTCCTGATGCTTAGCGGTGCTGTTTTCTCGTTTCATTCCCTCCTTCTGCAGAGCAGGGCTTGGTACCCAAAGGAAGGATCGCTTGCTCACCCTTAATATGGGGAGATAATTTAGAGCACTTAATTTGTGTTGACTCTTTATTGGTGCACTATTGCAATTAAGTTAGATTAATGAAAGGTAAATTCCAGTCTATACATGAAAAAAAAAATCTCTTGTAAAGATCCTAATTAGTGTGTGTGTTTATTTAGCCTCTCATGGTTTAATTGCATCCCATCTTGCTATTTACAAACAGGCATCATTAAAGAATAATGAGTGTGTGAAGAGCATTCATGCTAGCAACAGATGAGGTAACTGGCGCTTGGTGGGGAGAGGGACGGATGGATGGGAAGGCTGCTGGTTTGTAGTATTTTTGAATGAAGGAGAGTGCAAGACGGTCCTTTGAACCAGTCCACGAGGGGAGGACAGAGCAGACATCATGCCAGGCAGCAGCTTGTCCTTTAGCTGCAGAGACCTGGGCTGCTTTTCATTTGCTGCCGCAGTGCAGTCTGGAGAGGTGAACACACGCCCTCACACGGCTGCCTCGTGACCTTAGCCGACAGCATTCAGGTTGAAGCTTTCTTTTCAGCCCCGTGTTGCAGGACATCTGCACCTCAAATCCATGAGCATTCCCTGGGATGCTGAAAAGGCCACCCAAAGTGGGCCTTTCCTCATACAGCTCAGCTCCAATCCCTGCAGCAGCCTTTTTTTTTTTTTTAATATCCAAATATAAAATCAATTGAGAAATAGGTTCATGATATTTCACTGGCACCCCTAATACTTCATTCCAATGTTACATAATTTGCAGTCGTTCCTCAAAGTTACAAAGCAGTTTTATCTTTTTAGATGGATGCTTGATTTACAGTCTATTCTAACCTGGTTTAGGGGTAGGAAAGCCGGGATTCCAGACGGGATAGCAATGAAGCTGAAGGAGGAGAGAACAACCTGGAAGAAGCTAGTCGTCATAATGTCCTCATCATTTGTTGCCTGAGTCTCTGATTCTTGGTGTAGAGTAAGCAATTCTCTAAAATTACTAAGGAGTAAGTGTGGGGGCAAAGGTGGTAAATCTGAGGAGGAAGCGACCTGTAGCGCTGGTTGCCTTTGCTAGTAGGAGTAGGTCTCGGAAAAATCTGCCTCAGTTTCCCCTTATGTTATGGTTATCATTGCAAGCAGTTTTGGGAAAGTGTTCTATATAAATGCAAATTGCCACTATTCAAACTCTATCAAAGCCTTAGATCTCTCTAGGGATTCCTGGGTGAGTTGAAGTCCAGGGTTTAATTTATTTAAAATCAGGTTATAGGAATTCACAGTTTTCAGTACATTTTATGTTTTTCTTCAAAAGAACCTACAGTTTAATTTTAAGCTCCCCTAAACTGAAGCCCAAACCATGTAACGTTTTTCGGTGTTCTAAGACCTGCCTGTATTTAAGGACACAGCTAGCTGCATTATCAAACACAGAAGGACCCAGACAGGCTTGTTTGGTTGTGTCTTTTGTTGCTGTTAACTTGCAAGTGTTCCATTTTCAGCTCACAGAACTGTGGGGCATATTTTCCCATTCATATTAATTGGATTTTAAAGTGACCTTGGCCACGTATTGATTTGAATTAAAATTTTCTACATCAAGATCAAGTTGGCACATATCCTACAGTCGAAATATTAAAAAGCCAAGCACTGCCTAACAGGGTATCGACAGAAGTGGAGGTGTAATGGGGTCACATGTGCCAGAGGGCACCGTGGTCCCATTCTAATGCAGGTGGCAAGTGGCAGATCTATGTGGGGATCACCTTCACCTGGACTTGAATCGCCCGTCGATGGGATGGTTCCAGTTTAAGTCCACAGACCCACCTTCTTCCGGGAAGAACACCCCTGAGCTCCTCAGAGCCCAGATGATGCTGCTCAGTTGCGTGGGTTTAGGGTGAGGTTTCAGGTCATCTGAATTCACCCAGACTGCCCTGAAAACGAGGGCCTGAGAAGATCATTCATAAACTTGAACTATCTAGCCCAGACCTCAGCCGTGAGTCCCAGTCTCCAAATTGCCCATTTAACATCTCTCCACTGAGACATTTCAGAAGTGTCTTAGACTTCATAAAAGAGAAGTGATTTTCCCTGCCCCCTGTTTTACCCCTTTGCTTCCCCATCTTATCTCAGTAAATAGCAAAACCATCTAATTGGTGCTCAAGCCAGAAACCTACAAGCTTCCTTAGTTCCCCCCTTTCTCTCACTTCACAGCCCATCTGTCAGCAAATCCTGTCTTCAATTCCATCTTCGTTCTATCTGAAATCTACTGGCGTCTCACCTCCTCTGCCGCCACAGCCCCAGTCGAAGCTGTCATCGTCCTCTCGTGGTCTCCCTGTTTCTTCTCTTTATCTCTCCACCAAGCAGCCAAGGACATGTTTCTTTAAAGCACACATCAAACCTGTCATTTCTCTGCTGAAAACCCTGCAGCGGCTTCCACTTCACCCCGGATGCAGCTAACCTCTTGTCAGAGCCTCTGCCCTTCACGAGCACGCCAGCCTGCCCTTGCCCGGCGCCTGCCTCTCTCCTGCCCTCCCCACCAGCCTCCTCCTCCTTTCTCGGGTCTTTCCCGCCCAGGCCTCTGCCAGGCTCCTCCCATGGCCGGCCGCTGCCCCAGCACCCCGCATGGCCTGGCTTCACCTTACATAATAGGTTTCTACCACATGTGAACCTACCCCCTCACCCAGCTTTATTGCCTTCCTAGCCCCACACAGATGATATATTTTTGTTTCTCTATTGTCTGCTCACCCCCCCAACAAGAATGCACCCTTCTGAGATGTTTTGTTCACTGCTCCATCTCTAATCCTTAGGCCGAGGCTTGGTACAATAGTGAGTGTCCAAGAAATACTGGAGTGCATTCAGTGAACAAACGAATAATTGAATCATCTGATCTAAATGTCATTTTTTTCGCACATAGGTATTGCCTAAATAATCTCTCTTTGAGCTCTCCCCTTTTTGTTTATTTCCTTTAAAACTCTTGGCAAATTATACATTTTTATTTATATATTTATTTGTTGCCTGTCTCCTGCACCGGGACTGTTAGCTCTCTGAAGCTCTCTTTCGTTTACCTCTGTGTACCTGACGCCTAGCCTGCACATGACATGCGTTGACAAGTACCTGCTGGGTGGACGGAGGGGGAGGACCGGAAAGCAAGCCATCTGCAGCGCAAGGCAGCTCCAGGCTCCAGGGCATCCGTCTGTCCGTCTGTCTCCCCTCCTCCTTTCCCCAGCACTTCGTTCCTCCGCCCTCTCTCGCTACATGGCCTCCCTCTCAGAGGAGTGCTATTTTCGGTTCCCAGTCTTCTCCATGTTCTCCAGGCCAGATTCTGGAAGGAGGCAGTTTACGTGGTCTAGCCAGTATGGGGAGAACCTTCTGTACCAGACCCAGTTCCTACCCCTGGGCCAACTGGTTCCGCCCAGGAGAGAAAATAGCTGCTTTCCGGGCAGCAGGCATGTCCTGCAAGACGGGAACGTTGAGTGCGGTGGCTTCCTTGCTGCCGTGTTCAGGGCAGGGGACAAGTGAAGGGTGTGTGTGCTGACGGGGATTCCGCATCACATCCCTTAGTAGAAACTTGACGTTTTCAGCATATTGGAGAAAACAATAGTCAGCTTCTCCTTTTGTCAGCTAACCCGTATCCCACTTCATTCTCCCAACATCTTTTTGGAATCTCGATGCCCTATTTTTATACAGGCGTCGTATTCTCCTTTTTCCCAGAGGGGTTTATGTTATATATTTGAATGTATGTTTTATAAATGAAAATGAACTGAATTCTGTTTTGGCGGTTTGGGGGATTTTTCATGACACTGCAAGGGAAACCCTGTAAGGTAGCCAGAAACCAAGGTCAGGAAGCACAGTTTTTCTCAGTTGTCTTTTTGCTTCTTTACATTGTGTGTGAATTTTGTTGCTGTTGAGGGGAACATGAAGCCAGCTGAGAGCGGATGGCTGTGAGGAAGTTGTTATTTATCGTATGAAACGGAAACTTATTTCTTAATCCATCCTTGTCATGAAAACGAACTTGGAGGGCTTCCCTGGTGGCACAGTGAGAGTCCGGCTGCCGATGCAGGGGACACGGGTTTGTGCCCCGGTCCGGGAGGATCCCACATGCCGCGGAGCGGCTGGGCCAGTGAGCCATGGCCGCTGAGCCTGCGCGTCCGGAGCCTGTGCTCCGCAACGGGAGAGGCCACAACAGCGGGAGGCCCGCGTACCGCAGAAAATAAATAAATAAATAAATAAATAAATAAATAAATAAATAAATAAATAAATAAAAGGGCTTCCCTGGTGGCGCAGCGGTTGGGAGTCCGCCTGCCAATGCAGGGGACGCGGGTTCGTGCCCCGGTCCGGGAGGATCCCACGTGCCGCGGAGAGGCTGGGCCCGTGAGCCATGGCCGCTGAGCCTGCGTGTCCGGAGCCTGTGCTCCGCAACGGGAGAGGCCACAGCAGTGAGAGGCCCGCGTACCGCAAAAAAAAAAAAAAAGAAAAGAAAACGAATTTGGAGAATGAGTAAGACCTCTCCGATGAAACTCCACTCCCACCAGGGCAGTTGTGACTTTTGAAGAGAGGAACGGGTTCAGGAAGATCAGAAGTGCCCAGATTGTTAACTCTGATGGCTCCTTAGGAAATGATGCAAATGTACTCATCAAGGGAATAAGCCACCTAAAGAAAAATGAGCCTATCTTATTAGGCGGTGTGCTTCGTAACTGTTAGAAAGGATTACCGCAGTGATACAGCAGTTGTTACCACGTAGCGAGTGACAGTAGTGACTCCCCTGGACACTTAATAGCAGTGGTTGCCCAGTCCTTATAAAGGGTTCCATCTTAGAGACGAGGAGGCCAGAGCTCACGTGAGTTGGTTTCCCCAGAGCCACGCTGCTTTGTACATGGCAGAGGCAGAATTTGAACTTGGGTCTCTCAGGCTCCCGAGCCCTGGCCCTCGCCCCCTCCCCATGCTGCCTGTGCCCCGTGACAAGGGCAAGGAGGGAGTCACCCAGCATGACCACGGGTGGCGATAGCGTACTGGCCATGTTTGAATCACAGTGCTAAGCCCTTCACAAGTCTGGTGTCATTTCCTCGCCACAGCAGCCTTATGCTGGGTCCTACAGGCAGGAGAGCCGGGGCTTAATAGGCCAGGTAACTTGCCGCAAGTCACACAGCCAGGAGCGGGCAGAGCTGAGATCTAAACTCAGGTCTTTGCTTCCCCCAGAGTCCTTACACGTAACTCCCGTGCTTGCTTGCCTTGCTGGCAAGTTGATTTTCTAACTTGTTGGTAGCAGAACCTGAAGTCAGCGTATCTGCCGTACTTTAGGTCTTTGTCAAAAGGGAAGATGTAATTCACATCTTGAGGCTGTACCAACTTCACGTCTCAGATCCAGCCCATCCACGGGAGTCGCTTTCCAGTTTGATTTTCTCTTTCTTGTATCACACTACGTTGCATTGCATTTTATCAGCAGAGGCGTAACTGAGCCACCCATTGAGCAAAAAACAGGTGACCTTCAGCGTAGAGGAATTTCAGTGTTATCTTTGATGCTCCCTCCGTCTGACCTCTTGGTTTCCAAGTCACGCAGCCCATTTTCTTGTTACGACTGGGCTACTGCCCAGCTCCTCGCACCAGTGACCTCCTCTTCCAGCCATGACAGCGAGTTTATCTTCGCTCCCTCAGCTTGGCCAGCGTTTCAGCCTTTCAGGGTTGGTCTGTCTCCGTTTTCTCTTGGCTATTTCCAGTTTTACAGTTTTCCTAGAAAGAAGCAGCAGCCGGTTTCCCTCTGAACCTCTAGGCCCCAGTCCTTGCGGCTGCAGCTCTGAGAGGCCTGCTGTCAGGAGAACAATTCCGCCCAGCACGATTCTGTCAGGGCTGCACATACCTAGCAGCTGTGCAGAATTCAGAGCGCTCACTTAAAAAAAAAAAAAAACCACTAAAAAGACAAAGCAAGTGTGTTAGTGGCATCTTATAGATGAGGTCAAGAGTGTGAGTATAAAGCCATTTGGGAGGGAAGCCAGGAGCCTTGTGAAGCACGGTTTTGAGCCACTTACCAGAGTTCCAGAAAGTATGGCCGGCAGTTTGAGGATTAGATGGTCCAAGGTTCTGTGGTCGCCGTGTCTTGTGATTTAGAGACGCTGCTGCGGGATCATGGACCGGTCATGAGAAGGGGAAACAGCAAGAGGCAGGCGCCTGGCCCTGTGCAGAAGAGTAGTGACCTTGCCCTCGAAGCTGTGCTAAACGTCAGCTTCCTTCTGTTCAGAATGAGACTGAGACACCTACCTGCCTGGGCTGTACTGCAGGGCTCTTAGGTAGAGGAGGAAATTACAGCCCTGTGGGCACGCCCCGGTCTTTGTCATAGAGCCGAGGGGGTGTCCGCGTTATTCGGGGGAAGACCCCCAGGCGTCAGGGAAAAGCTTGGGGGAACGTGTTTTCCAGGTCACATCTAAGAACATCTCTTGGAGGAATGTTTCATGGGACGTCGTCTGGGGAGTGCTCGTCTATACAACCAACTCCACCTTTCAAAACGTGGGGTAAAACGGGCAGGCGCCCAACCAAGCATGTTCCGACAGCTCAGCGATGCAGCACTCTTCTCCCCAAAACTCCTCAGGTACACGGTGAGCCCCACATGGTAAAGCGCCGTGTACCACCCTCCAGTTAGTTCAGGCATGTGTCAGTTGTATCACCTCCTTCAAGGTAGGAGCCGTATTTGATACTTCTTAACCTCTCTAGGCTTCAGTTTACCCCTTAGAAAATGGAGGAGTTGGAGAAAATGACGTTTTAAAACTTGCCAGCTCTGAAGTTACATGATCCTCTGAAGTAGTGCCCTTGCCCAGTGCTTCACGTAACACATACGCTTATATATTCAATAAATAAGTGCTTACTGGGATCATCCACTTTATCCTCATCTTTCTTTGTCATTAGTACAGAGAGGAAGGTTCTTGGTTCTGTACTGAAGAAAAACTGTTCCTGAACCTCCTATAGGTGCCTGCCTGCCCCTCTCTCCCTCCCTCCCCACCCCTTTCTAACTACACTTTGAAAAACATCATTTCAAGTACAGCAGGCCCCTTAAGGACACCTACACCGTAAACTTTTACCTTGTTTGTACCTGGAAAATAACATTTGTGGACACGTGTATATATGGTTGGCTTCTTCTTTTTTTTTTTAACTGTATCCCTGCCCCAGAAGCAGAGCTCATCCATGCAGCCTTTGTCTGAGTGACAGATAGTGTGCTCCCCACTTCACCTCCCACACACGTGCTTTACGCCGGCCCAGGGGGTGCTGTGTCCAGTCCAGGTTCCTCGTGCAGATAAGCCTTTGGGCAGCTCGCCTCCGCTGCATCCTAGACACAGCTATTGCTCAGGCTCAGGGTGCCTTCTCCCTGCACAAGCCCAGGGCAGTGAGGTTGCAAGCGATCAGCTTCTCCCACCTTCCAAGCTCACCTGGTCTGCCAGTGTAACTAACGTCTCAACTACCAGATTTGTTACGTTTGCGTTGGATAGCAGTCAGCAGCAGAGCAGAATGAAATACGTTTGCTATTCTCCTCCACTTGCCTCCCACTTTGCGACTTGCCTCGCCGTAGTGAACTAGAAATTCTCCCAATGCCATACAGCTTGGTAGGCGACTGCCGTAGAACAGATAGAGAAGACCGCTGACGCAGCCCCCACAAGGGGATGGGCTGTGACAGCATCTCTAAGGGCACTTCCTGAAAGGGTGACGGCCGGCTGGGTGGTCCAGCCCAGCGGCTTCCTTTCCAAGCGCTCCTTGGTCCCCGTTGGGGAAGCACAGTGCACCCCTAGACTCTTCACAACTTGCCATCTGAACACACGGGGACAGACGCGGAGGTAGTGAGTGACCTGCTCAGTGTGGAAGAAGGGTTACCTTGGCAACGGCAAGCCCGCTTCGGTACCAGATGCATTAGCTTTATTTGTGGGATCCCATAGCAGTTGTGGTCCCGTCTCTGGGCGTTTTGCTCCAGCCATGGCCAGCACTGGCTAGTTTGTAGAACGGTGTCTGTTGGTCTGTATATGGTGCACCGCTGGATCAGTCTACCAAAACTCCAAGGTCACTGCAACCTGCTGCATCCAGATACGAACTGGCACAGTCCAGATACATAAGGATCTGAATCATTATAGGGTGACGTGCGAGCTGGGAAGAGCACACGTGAAGCTCCATCTGAGGGCAGGGCTCGAAGGGCTCACAGGACCCTCTCCACCGCACCACCTCTGAGGAGAACGAAGGCTGATGGCCCGCGGCCGCGTGTCTCCCACGGATCGTCGTCGCACTTCATTCCTCAGCGGGCCCCTCCGCGTCTTGCGGCTGTGCGAGCAGGCACGAGAGGTGGCCCGACTTGCCCTTGGTCACCCTGCCTGTAAGGGACAGGTGTGGCACGGAGTCCCAGTGCGCTTGACCTTCACAGTAAATGGCCTCTTCTGGGAGTCCGCAAGATCAGCCTTCGTGGCAGCTTCGTGCCCTCCCCACACCGCCTGCACCTCAGGCTCGCAGACTCTCAGCAGTCATTCAACAGGAACACATTTTTGTTCATACTTCAGGGCCTGCACAACTGTCACCCACTCTCTGCAGTGTCCCTTTAGCCCCAGGTGTGACAGCAGAAAGGCAAATTAGCATAGGCGGCAATTTCACTGGACCGGAGGCAGCAGCCCTTCCGGTTCCAGCTTTGATGTTAGCTGGCTTCAAATCATTTCGCCTCTGTGAAGTCCAGACAAGGTTTTGGGCTGAGTAGCAATAGCTGCCCCTGGGAACCAGGCCCCGCGCCACACCCCTCACCAGGCGCCTTGTCTCCTTGACTCCTCGCGGTCATTATCTCCATTAGCTGGAGGAAAGTGATGTTCACAGAAGGTAAGTAACTGGGCCAAGCTTTCCAGTAGCAGAGCCGAGACCCAATTCCAAATGCACCTGATTCCAAAGCCTCGAAATGTTAAGCTTCAAAATTGTGCAGTTTCCTTATGACCATGTTAAAAATTCAAAAAGCCATGACTGTGCATATTCAATCCAGTTGAGCACCAGGGTCCTTTCTGGCTCTATAAAAAATAAGAATTGACAAACTTCATAGACCTTGACGGGTTCAAGAGATAACAAAAGTAAACCGGAGCCAGACTTCATAGCACTGAGTGTCCATAAACTAGCACAGCCCGGGATAGACACAAGCTGGAGGGGTGTTCTTGGTGAGCCTGCCTGGCTCATGCACCTTCCCTGATAGCGTGAAGCCACAGCGCACGAGGTGGGGCATGGAGAACCAGCCTATCCCAGGACTCCAGAGCAAACCGGGCAGGAGGGGTGGGGGGAGGCATGACGGGCTGAGGGTGGAGGGCAGAGGTGTGAAGTATGATGGGGGGGCAGGAGTAGGGGGGGCCATATGACTGCGGAGTATCGTATTTTTTTATTAGAAAAGAAGTTGAAATGCTTAAACCTCAATACATAAATGAATGTAGGATAAGAAAAAAAGGGGGAAAGGAAAAACTATCCTAATCCAGATTCATAGCATGAAAAACAAAAAATTTAACCTATCAAAAAATGATTTGCCCCTTGCTCTGGTTGCGCTCTTGAAATACCATTTCCCACTGGAAGGAGCCAGAGTTGCTTGAGGAGGTGGCTGATTCATGACCTCAGGTGGGAACCATACAGGACAGGCCTGGGCTATCATATACCAGACAGCAAGGAAGCCACCACAGAGACTAGGGTTACGACGAAAGGATTCAGCCTCAAGTAGATGCCCACCAGCCACAGACAGAACATTCGAGCGTCCGTAAGAAGAACAATGGCATCAGACAAAAATATATCAAATATGTTTCACTCTTTGAGTTTATAATAATGTTAAGGGAAAAAAACTAAGCCATCTACATTGGAAGTGAACTAGTGAAACAGTGCGTTGTTTGAAAACTGGTATGTGTATAACTGAATCACTTTGCTGTACACCTGAAAGTAACACAACATTGTCAATCAACTATACTCCAATATAAAATTAAAAGTTTAAAAAAAGAAAGCTGGTAAATAAATGGAAAGAATTGAGCATTTATCTTCTCTCACACATATAATAAATTCTACCGCTGGGTAACCAGTTAGTAGATAGGGGAAGTTTTTCTTTATAAAAGTGTTCCAGCTAATAAATGAAGGCTGTTGATCTCATTGGAATACGACCGTCTGTAACCCCTGGTGAATTTAATGGGTCATCATCTGCCAGCATCACGAACTGAGACCCCTGACCTCACATGCCTCCTGTCGGTAGTCTGTGACACCCCTGTGAAGTAGTCTTGCCAAAAAAAAAAATCAAGCCTGAATCTCATCTAGTTACCAATTTACAGGAAGTACAGAGTAAGGAGTAACATGTACACCACCAGGACGCCATCTGCAAAATCCAGACTGTGGAAAACTCTATAGCAAAAATGACCCAGTTTCTTCAGCAAATAGCATGGGGAGAGGGGATAGAGAGAGGGATACCTTTAGTTTAGGAGAGACTTATGAGATAGGTCAGCCAGTTCCACTGTGTGGACCATACTCAGATCCTGATACAAGCAAATTTTTTTTTTAATGTGGCATTTATGAGACTGTTGGAAATGAACACTGACCGAACTGCAGGTTTGATAACACTGGAGAATTCCTGTTGTTGTTTTAGATGTGGAGTGGCAGCATGGCTATGTTTTTTTTTGTTTTCAGAGCCCTTATCTTTTAGAGATACAGACTGAAATATTTACAGATAAAACGAGACCATGGCTCTTATTTGTTTCAAAATAATTCCGGAAGGGAAAAGTAGGTGAGGGTGTAGGTAAAACAAAGATCTGCCCGAGACTTGTAGCTGTTGACATTGGGATGGGTCCATGGGGGTTCTTTATACTATTTCATTTACTTCTGTATATGTTTTTTTAAGTCTTCCATAATGAAAGGTTTAAAGAAGGTAATTAAGTCGGTACTTCTGGGAGGGGGTGGATTTTATTTTGTTTTGTTTTGATTTAATAACACCCACTGCTGATAAGAGTGGGGTGCTGACAATACTGTTCTTAACCCTTCTGGTAGATTGTATTAAAAGCCTTACAATATTTGTACTGTTTGCCCCAGTAATTACAATTCTACCAATCTATCCTCAGGAAGTAATACCAAATGCAGCAAAAATTTGGTGAACAAAAGGGCACATTGCAGCCTAATATTAATATTAGGGAAAATTTGGAAGCAACTAATGTCCAGCAATAGGTGAATGGTTAAAGAAATTATAGTATAGCCACTCAATAGAATGCCAGGCCACGTGTAATGCCAGTTTTGAAGACTACACAGCAATATGGAATGATTCTTACCTCATAATTTTAAATAAAATTTTGACTTGAAATTATATGTTTAGTTTCAATTATAAACGTGAAAAATTCAAAAACCATGCATCTTTGATAGTAAAAAGATTAAAAGGAAGCACCCCAAAATGTTAAAGTGGTGATTAGCTTTGGACGGAAAGTCTATAAACAATTATTTTATTCCTTTTTTCTCTAGTTTTAGATTGTTCCATAATAAGCATTTATTAACTATTTTACTATTAGTTAACTTTAAAATACCAAAAATCACTTATAAAAACAAAAAAAATTAAATATAACATTTCTAGTATCTTTAGTGTGGTTTTTTTTTTTTTTCCTATTTATTTATTTATTTTTGGCCGTGTTGGGTCTTTGTTTCTGTGCAAGGGCTTTTTCTAGTTGTGGCGAGCGGGGGCCACTCTTAATCGCGGTGCGTGGGCCTCTTACTATCGCGGCCTCTCTTGTTGTGGAGCACAGGCTCCAGATGCGCAGGCTCAGTAGTTGTGGCTCACGGGCCCAGTTGCTCCACGGCATGTGGGATCTTCCCAGACCAGAGCTCGAACGAACCCGTGTCCCCTACATTGGCAGGCAGATTCTCAACCACTGTGCCACCAGGGAAGCCCTGGTTGTTTTTTTTTTAATTTCATTTTAAGAAGCTTGAGAAATTCCTAAGGGAATTTATCAGTTAAAGTCAGCTAGATTTCGTTTCTTTTAAGGAAACAATTGCTTAGTTATCTACGCTTTTTAGCAAAGAGAGTTAAAATATGTTAGAAAATGGTGGCACTGTTGGACGGGGTATGTTGGACCTTCACTGTAACCCAGCGAGGGGCTGTTAATTTCGGTGCTTATGACTGCCGGAACTGTAACTGGGTTCCTCTCCCTCCCTTGCTTCCTTCCAAGACTGCATGTAAACTAGAGACAGAGTTTCTGTTACTACCTTGCTGGTTTACTGGCATCCTTAAATAGTGATTTCCAGTTATGCAAGAAATGACCTATTAAATGTTACATGGTATAGCAATATTTAAAAGCACTATCCAGAAATAAGGTGCTTTTAACACTCTCTTAAATGTAAATAAGCACGTCATATCTTTTTCTTACCCCGTTTATATTCTGTACTAATTGGGGCATATAGAAATAGAGATCAACTCAAGGAGCTAGGTATTAGTAATGTTCACTGACACCCAGGACTGATCAAGAAGAGAAGACCGTTGTTGTTTTGAACAGTAGGTTAAGAACTGTAAGGAAAGGATGGTTGAAGGTGTTGTCCGAGAACGGCCTGCTGCTTGAGTTGCAGGATTCGGGTTGCTGCTTGGGGCAGAGACTCTTGTCTGAGCCCAGCAGGACTCCTTTTAGCCAGTTCTGTGATGTCAGAGCCTCATGGACCAACCCAGACAGTGGGCCTTGGGTTGGGTCCTTTGAGTCTGCTTTTAGGATCTCATCTAGGAAATGAAAGAGGAGGCTTGACAAAGCATCAGAAGGGTTTCGTGAGCCCCGAAAAGAGAAGAAGGCGCCGTTTCTATCCTGAAGGCTGAGCCTCTTCAGCAAGCCCAGCAGGTCACTTCTTCCCTGGCATGTGTGAAACTGCACTCTTTTTAGGTTTTTTGTTTGTTTGTTTGTTTTTAATCTATAACATGTGCTTAGGTTCTGAGAGAGTAAAAGCACTTAAATGTATTTACAGGATCATGTTCCTTTTTGGAGATAAAATTCAGCTACTTTTCGTTTACCTTCAGAACTGCTCCACTTTTTACCAGCTGTTAAAAATAGATAGTCCAGGGATTTCCCTGGTGGTACAGTGGCTAAGACTCCGTGCCCCCAGTGCAGGGGACCTGGGTTCGATCCCTGGTCAGGGAACTAGATCCCACATGCCGCAACTAAAAAAGATCCCTCATGCCGCAACGAAGATCCCACACAGCCAAATAAATATTTAAAAAAAAAAAAAAGATAGTGCAACCAGGGGATATCTGGTGCCTGCCTTTCATCCCTCTGTTGTACTCTCTACATAGTCTATGGGTGTACATAGGCTCATGACATAATATGAAAACAAATGTGCTCTAACTCCTAGAAGGCCAGAATTGCAGGATAGTCTTTGAAGAAGGTAATCTTAAGACAGGAAAAAAAAAAAAAAGGGAAACTTACTTTATCCAGCAGATAGTAAACATTTGGAAATTATCCTGAGAGTTTCTACGCCAATATTATAAATAAATTCAGGGTAGTTAGATGAATTGGGACCTGCGCCACCTTAAGCGCCTCAGGAGGCTGGCACAAGGCGCGACCAGCGCGCCTTTCCTCCGAGCGTCCACTGGTGTGTCTCTCAGGAACAGGAGGAGAGGTGATCCTCTCTACTTCTCATTGTCTTGCCCAATTCATGTGATTTGCATGTTCCAATGTAAGCATTCCTGTTTGTACACGTGTGTTTTGACAGGTGACCTTGGGAAAGGTGTTGAAAGTGATCGTTGTCATGCGGAGCCTGTTCATTGATCGAACGATAGTAAAGGGGTATAATGAAAACGTCCACACGGAGGATGGCAAGGTAAGCATCCTGGAGTCTTTGGTTTTTTCCTTTATTTTCTGTATCCCAGAACAAAGGTAATAGAGTCCCAGATGAATGACATTAAACACTAGCAATCACAGCTGTATCAGTATGAAGCTGAACACTTTACAAAAAACATTTCTCTCTCTCCCCTTGCATTTTTCATCAAGCTTCTGCTTTTTCCTTTAAGCCTGTTACCCTTAGTTGAATTTCTAATTTATCACCTTAGACCCCCAGTTGCCTCATTAAATGTGTCTTCTGAGGAAATGGATTTCTTTCTTCCTTTCTTTTCTTTCCCTTCTTTTTCTTTTTTCTTTTTTTTTGCCTAGTCGCACAGCACATCAATAGCCCAGGGTTCAGCATTTTGCTTTTCCTAGAACCATGAGGAAAATTCAAGTTAATGTGACACACAACCTGATAATGATCATTTTCCTTGAAACTAGCAAGGAGCCCCCAGAAGTTGGTTATCCATAGCAGTCCATATTGAATACTGTAATTGAAAAAAGATGAGTTATTTCCAGGAGTGATTTGTTTCATGCGAAGTTCACCCACGTGAACCCCTAATTTCTCTTCTCCATATGGAGATACAGAGAGCACCAGAAGATGCTAATGGGAGTCGACAGCCTTCATTTGTGTTTGCTTCCAGAGCGTAATGAGCCTTCTGCCAGAGATACCCACCCAGATACACCCTGGTCACTTCCTGACACTAAGCCTGCATCTTCACCTCTCCCTGGAGCTTTCCCTTCTCTTCATGAATCCCGTTAAAATTTAAAAGTTTGTTTGTACCAGCACTTACCACCCAACGGCCACATTATAATGAGGATAGACTGTTCTCCAAAAACAGGGGACAAATGTAGCTTAGCACATAACAGTGTGTTATATAAAAGGTGTGACCCATAAAGTGGGTCTGTATTTTGGGATTGTAAAGTGGGTTTGTATTTTGAACAAGTAACCCAGCATTTCGAATTTCCACATTCCACTTGAGTGTCGTCACCATGGGAAGCTACTCTTACTCCCAGGTCCCTGCAGAGTTCTCATACATCTCCCCATTGAGAGAAAAGCAGTCCTCCAGAGAAGCTTTCCTTTTTCCTTTTGGGAAAACCAAAGTGTCTTTGGAGCAAGTGTGGAGAATAAAATAGATAATTGGGGCAAGTGTGATCTGTTGTGTATGTGACTCAGAAACTCAGATGGCGATTCTAGACGAGAAATTCCAAACTCCTTCGCAGCAGCAGAGGCGAGGCTGGGGCAGTGGAGACCCTCGCCAAGAGCCCGAGTCAGTGGTCATCTAGAGACAGGGTTCTTGTTGCCTCTGTTCAAGATTTACAACTTTATAGTCACCCCTGCTTTGAAACACGCCCTTACTCTCCAAGGACTTACAAG
Organism: Globicephala melas; assembly: GCF_963455315.2. Classification (NCBI taxonomy): domain Eukaryota; kingdom Metazoa; phylum Chordata; class Mammalia; order Artiodactyla; family Delphinidae; genus Globicephala; species Globicephala melas. The sequence continues at coordinate 5,055,460 of NC_083319.1, forward strand.
TGACTTGGGGATATAAAGAATAAATACATAAAAGCTAGGTACTAATAATGACCGTGCTGTAAGAGATGCCAAATGCAGGGCGCCAGTGAGGCACACTCTGCGTGGAGATTCTCAGGAGTGGAGGTTTACCTGTTTTGAAGTATCAGTATCAATCTTGAACATGATATTTATTTAACTGCCCCATACCGAAAGTGTCCGAAATAACACAAGCGGTTTGCCACCTAGTTAATAGTCAATGAGTGATTAGTATTATTTTTATTCTGCACTTAAAACGAGGGGATTAGAAAACAGCCTCACGTGTATTCTTCTAGAATTTCTCTCTGATTACTCCTCCTCAGCTGCTATGGGTAGTTCCTTTCCTCCCATCTACCCCCTTGACTCCCAGATTACTGGGGGTTCTCTTCCCCCTCCTCTCATGCCCCTTGGTCATTCTTACATGTACCCCTGTGGTTGCACGTGTCCCCCGCACAGGGATCACTCCTGATTTGTGTCGAGGTCAGACCTCTCCTCCCCAGATGGACCTCAAGTTCAGCCTGTCCAAAATCAACCTCAACTTCCCTCAGCTGGTCCTTCTCCAGGGTGACTGTACCACCTCACTGCTCAGGCCTTCCTTCCGCTGTCTCCATATGGAGTCTGATAGTGGGTCCTGGCGAGTCTCCCTCTTTATCCCTCCCGCTGGGCCCCTCCCATCCATCTTCACTCCTCGCTTCTCCTCTCTCCGCTGAGTCGCTGCACCAGCCTCCTCACTTCCAGTCTGCAGTCCTGCTTCCCTCCGCCGTCTCTCCTTCACCTGGCCTCCAGAGCTGTCTTCCTGAAATACACAGCCAAGGGGATGATTTCTTGCTTTCTGCCATGTCCCCGTTGCCCAAAGCAGCAAAGTGGGATATTAGTAGATGTTAGGCACAAAGCAATCCATGATCAAAAAAGTTTGAGAAACCCTGGGTTAGAGAAAGTTTGGTAGGATTCTTTCTTTGCTGTGGAAATTCTTAAGCACTTAGTTTGCCGAAGTGCCTGGGAATCTCCCAAGAGGGGCACATCGTATGCAGTCTTTTCCCAGCTAATTTGACCATCCATCTTTTTTCTTCCTTTATTCTTGGAGCGTATTGTGACACTGGTGTTAGGCAAAACACACTTCCGAAAACTCTGGCTTGTAGAATAGAATCCAGACCCCTTAGCAAGGCATGGAAATGCCCAGTGGTCTGGCCTCTGCCCGCCTCTGCGACCTCATCTGCCGTCACTCTCTACATACATTTCGTCTTTTACCTTCCAGCCTTTCGTGCTACTTGTGGCTCCCAGAACGTGCCAGATTCTTGCCCACGCTTGCACCTGTGCTCTGTGCCCTTGACCTGGGACGCTTGCCCCCTCCCGTCCACCTGGCGCGCTTACTGGCTTTACACTGGCTGAGCGCTCTGTCCCTTCTCACCCGGCCCCCATTTTCCCAGAGGCCTCTTCTGTGAGCACGGGCTCTGGAGATGGCAGGCCTGGGTTTGCCTCTACTCACAGTACAAGTCATCGTCATCCACTCGAACCTCCGTGGCATTTTGAACAGTCTTCCTCTGGTACTAGGATCAGTCCGTCCTGATTATTTGTTGCATGTCTGTCTTGCAGTTAATGAATATTCTAGCGTCCTCCATGTTTGGTCTGGTAGACATTGTGCGAAACAGACCTTGCCTCCAGTGGTTATGGAACCGTAGGTACCACTGTTAGACTCATCTTCCAGACAAGGAAACTGAGACCCAGCATGGTAAAATGACTTGCCTACAGTCACTCACCGAGCCAGGTCCCAAACCTCCATCTGCCAGGGGCTCCTCGAGGGTCCAGGCTCTGTCCTGAGACTCTCTCCCTCCTGTGGATATACCTCAGTGCCTAAAACACAGTAGAATAAGAGTGTGCGGGAGGGGGTAATGAAAAAGCCTCCTGGGGATGTGAAAATGCTTTAGGTGGGCTGGAAGAATGGAGAATCAGAAATGAGAGCCGGAAGAAAAAAAGAAATGAGAGACGGGCACTAGACGGAGCACCAGGGAGTGAAGTCGTAAATAAAGAATAAAGGAAGCACGCACGTGCACACGGGTCGTGGCTCCCTAAGGAGGGATTAGCGTGGGTTCTCTGTTCACCAGAAGGAAAGTGAGTGTGTGTCTGGGAGCCTGCATTCTGAGTCATATCGCAAAGGTGGTACAGGAGACCTCTTGCTTCCTTTCACAGCTGCATACATTGGCCTAGAGATGAGCAGGGACCCTAAAAGCAGGAAGAGCACGATTAGGAGGACTGAGTCCACTTGTTCTTTTTTAAAATATTTATTTATTTATTTTGTTGCGCTAGGTCTTAGTTGCGGAACCTGGGCTCCTTAGTTGTGGCATGCATGTGGGATCTAGTTCCCTAACCAGGGATCGAACCCCGGCCCCCTGCACTGGGAGCTCGGAGTCCCAACCACTGCGCCACCAGGGAAGTCCCCACTTGTTGTTTTAAAGGCACATTTACCGCATTTGTCAGAGAAGCTCGCCCAGAATCTAAGCCCAGCCAATTCGATGCACCCCTTTTTTTCAGAGTACCTTACAAATGATAAAAATAAAGTTGTGCAGCCATTATTAGTGTTCTCTTTTTAGTACTGATACTGGTATATGTGAACTTATACATTTATCTACATACAAGCATTAGTGCAATTAACGTGTTGGCCCGTCTGGCACATCCCAAACAAAATGCAGGTTTGGAAGGAGCCTTCGGAGCCTGAGGTGTGGTCTAAGAACACATTGCCTGCGGCTTTGCTGTTGCAGAGGTGCAGCCCTGCATTTGCTGAGCTGGTGCCTAAGCGCTTGCCTGGGGGTGGATCGCTGCCCTGACGCACTAGGTGTGGCTGGGAAAGCCTCGCCGCGGCTTCGGGGTCTGAACTGCGAATTCCTCCTGCCTGTGCAGTTGTCTGTGTTCTTCCAGACCGAAAGCAGCCAGCTTCTGAAAGGGTTCTTAGCCCTGTTGTTACAAGAGTGGCCCCACGCCACCCCGCTTTCCAGCTCTGGCAGGTTTTCCCCCCGTTAGAATCCCAGCAAGCCTGTCCCTCACTTTGCACTAACAGCATGGCCTCTACCCTGATCATCCTGCGTCTTTACCTGTGATGCATATTTTTGATGCCAAGCGCCAGCAGACTAATTCCTCGAACAAAATATAAAAATGCTGTTAAGACTTACCACCCTACTCTTCATTGTCATCAGGGAGGAGCAAGGAGCCATGACTCAGCATGTTGAATACCTGGCCATTGTCCTGACTTTACACCAGTCAGACTTAGCTGAAAAAATATGTGTCTCGGTTGAATTTATCTTATTAGGGGATTTAGGTTATGTTAATGCTATAGCTTCATTAATTATCCCATATCAATTTTAAAAAGGCCGCTTTTAGCCTCCTAGCACAAGAGAGGAAAAGAAATGGTGGTATCAAAGGGAACCTTCAAAGACAGCCAGAGCTGCCTCCAGGGTAATTTCTGATCCCCGCATTCTTCCCACTTCAGAGTTGTGTGTGTGTGTGTTTGGGTCGAGGCGGTTGGGGGAAGAAGCTTGAATCTGATTCCTCTAATAAGTGTTGGCATCAGCCCCATTTGATATTAGATGCAGGGAACATTTTGATTTGTTATAGCCTTTGAAATTGTTCAGACAACCTTCAGAAAAATGGCCTCTTGTTACTTATCGGGGAAGGGGAATCCGGTTTAATTCATATGCAGAGGATGCCCTGAAATTGTGCTTTCAGCAGTTTTTTAGTAACAAGTGCATGTCCTGATTGAAAGTCAAAAGTTGAAGAAGAACAGACCTGTAAAACCTGTTCACTTTTTTATTCTCCAGGGGAGGGTGGGCAGACTTAAGCAGATGACCAAGTAGAAGTTTGTGGTTTTGAAAACTTGGGTGACCATGGAGAAATCCATCACCATGGCTGGTTTATAGCACCCTCCCCCTACTGACACATCACCTGTTGACCTTGCAAGACGAAGCTACTAATAAATAAAAGCTTTAGATGTTGAAGTGCCTGTGAGGCTTGGGTTTTATTTGGAAGTGTTAACTTTAGATAATTTATAGTTTCATTGTGCTATTTTTTGAAATGAAGAATTGATAACTTTCTGGTAAGCTGCCGTGATTTTCACTCGCTGCTGAAGGAATTCTAGTGGCGATGTTTGTCACGTCAGCAGGCCTGAAAGGTTTGTCACCTTGAGCTTTGCAAGACTGTCCCACCACCACTTTGAGCTGTGACAGCTTAGGGGCCACTGGGAGTCAGCATTCCCTCTGAATTCTAGGTACAGGGCCATCTGCCTCCCAGGTTAAGAGCTGGGCCTCTGGAGACACACCTGGTTTTGAATTCTCTACCACATGTTAACGATGTGATTTTGGACAAGCTGCTTAACGTCTTGGGGCCTCAGTTTCCTCACCTGTGAATTGGAAATAATTTTATCATTCTCGTGCGATCGCTGGGAGACTTTAGAAAGATGACGCAGGTGCAGTGCAGGCTGAACACGTGGTCATCTGCAGATGGTATCCGCCCTCTCTGGCTGTGCCGGAGATGCTGATGGGCATCGTAGTCAGCGTTCCTTTGCCTGCTGATTTTGGGGCATTCGGATTTTTCATTTCGGTGAGTGAACTTGACTGTCACTGTTATCACCAGTCCTTCCTGTGCATCAAGAGGACCTTTGATGTCTGACGTGTAACCTTAGAGCAGATGAATCTGTGCTGAAGCAGTTGGTCATCTGTGGGGTTTGTTTCCATTTTATCTGAAAAGAGACCACATTCCCACCCCTAAAATACTCACTCTAATCCCCAGAGTCCCACAGGCTGCTCCTAAGACTGCAGATTCAGCCCCAGTTACCATAAGGTTGGCTTTTCCATTTTAAGATCTTTCTGATGCTTGCCCAGAGTACTGGGGGATGCTTAGTTTCTTTTCCCTGACACTGTAGTTCAGCATAATTTCTCGTTCATGGGGCTGAAAGTTTGTAGCTTCCAGAACGCTCCTTTTTGAATATTGCAGCCAGCAAAAAATTGGTAGCCACGCCCTCCTTTGTAGCAAATAAGCTGAGGCTAGTGAACATTCACTTGCATCAGTCCCGGCTCCCTGAAGTGAATTTCTGAACTCTTCCTGCTGGCCCTGAGGAGAGGCAGGGCACTAACTCTAGAACACCTGCTTAAATGGCTTTCTTTGGCATAAATCTAGCAGAAAACCAAGTACAGGCTGCCTGCTGCGCCTTCACAGCAAAAGGGGAAGCCACTGTCATCGGATCCCTTTCTCACCCCTGTGCGCCTGGGAAGCAGGGCGTGTCGTCTAGCGTCCTTCTATCCCAGGTGGTCAGAACTGGTCCCTAGGGTCCTGAATAATGTATTTCAACGCCTTCAGAAAGAGCAACACCCTCACTTGGAGTGAGCGCTGTGTGTTTTCAGAAGCCACAATCAGGCTAGAGAGTCCATCTCTTAACTAACCCTGTGCGCATTTCTGTCTGGATGATTTTTTTATTTAAAACATTTTGCAGATACTGAAGGTTTTTTTATACATATGTAATTTTCTCTTTTAAATTAAAGCGAACTTTTCACTCTATATGCAGATTCTTCCTTTTCTCTTTTTCCATGGCCCTGTGTTTATGTCAGCCTGTGTATGATGTGAACAGGCAGGAAGGATAAACAGCAGAGAACTGCAGAAGAAGCCGCTGTGGGCTGAAAATGGAAAGAGAACTCTATTGCTTCAGATATTGATGTGACTTTTCCAATAATTTAGATGTAGAATCTTTGGCTTCTCGCTGTCATCTTGGCAGTGATTGGGTGAAACGAAAAGATACAAAAAGTTGTTCTTATCCCTTCCACAATGTCTGAATAGTCTTTAAATGCTACATTTGTTAAGCCCTGGGCTAAACCGCGGCACTAAGATCATGATAGAAACCTGACTTATCCTCCCAAATGTGACCCGCTGCCCAACAGTTTTCTTCAGCCAAATTGATAGTGTAGGGAATTAACTTCCTATGTTTCTTTTGAGGTTTTCTTCCGAGTTATCTGGAGGTAACATGTCACTGTTTTCCTCCACGCATGTTTTCCTCCTAGCATGCCTGTAACATGCTAGGTCCTGTGCCAGGACAACGTAAACAAAAGAAGTAAAAGCTTCAGTTAGTTTTAAGAGCTGTGAAGATTTTTAATTTTTGAAAGAATAAAGAGAAGCAAGACAACAGGTATGGGAATATTGTAGAGTAACTGGGAGATGCCTCTCTGACAAGGTGATGTTGGAGCCAAAGGAAGTGAAGGAGGAGCCATGGGAGGGTTTGTGGGAAAAGCAGTCCAGGCGAAGAGCACAGCAGGTGCAAAGGTCCTGAGGCAGGACTGACCTTGGCATGTTGGGTGACGCAAGAGAACCGTGGCAGGGGTCAAAGTTAGAGAAGTGAACGAGGGGCTCAGCTCACGGGGCTGCGGACACAGCAAGTGCCTCAGGTTGACTTCTTATACCTCTTCATATCGTCTTCTCAAATCACCACAGGTTGATAAAGAGGAAATTCAGGCTCGACATTTAGGATCCTTTCAACCCCAAGATTCTGTTTTTCTATAATCATGTGTTTTTTTCAAGCTTAATAACAGTAGTTACGATATCATTTCTTGGAGTCCAGAATTCTAAAATTGATGCCGATATTTTCTCTCTCCGCCCCCAGCTCGATATATGGTCCAAATCCAACTATCAAGTATTCCAGAAGGTAAGTTGTAGTTTTTGCTTCTTCCTCAGGAGGCGCTAAGGGAAATATGAATACTTCGAGGTGTAAACATTGGTCTTAAATCAGAGGCTTTTTAAAAAGTGAGAAGAACCAGACACAAAAGGCTGCTCACTGTATGATTCCATTTATGTCATGTTCTGGAAAAGAAAACATTAGGGACAGAAATCATATCAGTGGTTGCCAGGGGTTAGGAGTGAGGGAAGGAGATTGTCCCCAAAGAGCTATAAGGGAACATGTTTGGGTGATGAAAATATTGTGTCTTAATTACGGTGATGACACAACAGTATGTTTCAAAACTCATGGAACGAACTATATGCCCACAAAGGGCAAATTTTACTGTATATAAATTATGCCTTTAAAAAAAAATCAGAGGCTTTTGAGTTGCTTCAGACTCAACCCACAGTTTTTGAATTCAGTTTCTCACAGCCCTGTAATCTACACGGGTGCCTTAAGGGTGAGGATGGGCTGAGGAATGAGGGCTGGCCCTACCCCACCCCCACTCTGTATTACAGTGGCATCTTTTTCAGCTGTTGGGCTTCCCCAAGAAATACTTTCTGGGAAATGTCAGAAAAAAATGAAATGTGACCAGAGAAAGTCCATTTCCCAGCTCCCAGTGGTGGAAGGGTCCCTTCCCTGGCCCAGCTCAATACTTCTGAAGGCTTCTGAAGAGGCTTCTGAAGGCTTCTCCCATGGCCCTCAGGCCAGGTCCCCTGCAGGGCACCAGCCACTTTCTTCTGTGCTCTCCGTCCTCTGTGTCCGCTTCCATCCAGCAGTGCAAATAATAGAGTTGGTTGTAAATCCACTCATTGCCTCCTCACGTTCAACAGCAATTATTTATTGAGCCCCTTTGCCGTGGGCAAGCACTATGCTAGGTGCTAGGAATACAGGGGAAACAAGACAAACAAGGAAGCAGAATCAATAAGAGAACTCCAGGTCATTACCGGGGGCTGTGGTCGAGGACAGGAGGGACCTCCTTCGCATCAGGGTGGTCTCAGGAGGGCTTTATGCAGCAAAATTTAAACTGAGGCGGGAAGCAGGAGAAGGAGCCAGCCACGCGAAAGGCCACGGGAAGAGGGTCCCAGACAGTGGAAGCAGCAGCCCTGAAAGCTGCTGTGGAGGAGGGACTTGCACAGTCCAGCACCGCTGGGACCCGTGCGATGGGAGCTGGCAGAGGGCGGCGGGGAAGGCACGCGAGGCAGGGCCGGCCCTGCAGGTGCCTTTAGGTCCCGGTGCAGAATTTGGATTTTACTGTCAATTCAGTGAGAAGCCAGTGGAGGGATTAGTGTGGAGGAAGGATGCGATTTTGAAAGCTGGGCCCGAGTTATCCCCACTTGAGTAAAAACTGTGTCCAGGGTGTGCCGGGTAGCTTAGCATAGGGTGGTGGGTTTTTTGCAGTTGAGGTGAAATTCATATAACATAACCATTTTAAAGTGAACAATTCCATAGCTCTTAGACTTCCACATTGTTGTGCAGCCACCGCCTCTATCCAGTTCCAAAACATTGTCATCACCCAAAAGGAAAGCCCATCCGCATTCAGCAGTGAGCACTGCGCTTCTGTATCAAAGGAGCATCACGGACCAGCCCGCTATTGGCGTCTAATGTACCTCAACTCGCGTTGCTCCCTGGGCCCCTTTACAGTGAAAGGGGGAAGCAAAGGACAGATGTCCAGGGTTGGGGAGCGGTCTGAGGCGTAACACCACACACTTAGGGAGCCTGCGTAAGCATGAAAATGTCACGATCTTATCACAGTTAAATGCAGTGTGCTACCATGGGCTAGATTCTGAACCAGAAAGAACATATTAATGGAAAAACCGGTGAAATCCAAATAAGGTGTGGACTTGAGTCAATAATAAGTAACCAACGCTGGTTTCTTAGTTGTGATGAACGTACCCGATAATGAAAGATGCTAACAGTGGGGCAACCGGGTGAGGGGTATATGGGAACTATGTGTACCATGTTTGCAACTTTTCTGTAAATCTGAAACTAATCCGAAACTTAAAATTCATTTCAAAAAGAGAATCATAGTGTTGGCTCTTCTGACAGCCCCAGTCCTTCACCCAGCTGGGCAACTTAGATGCAGAAAGGAAAAAACAGCCTCCCTCCCTGGGCCAGAGCCTAAGGGAAAGAAGTACATGGTCACGGGCTTCACTGGTGGTGTAGTAGTTGGGAGTGTGCCTGCCAGTGCAAGGGAGATGGGTTCGAGCCCTAGTCCAGGAAGATCCCACATGCCACGGAGCAACTAAGCCCGTGTGCCACAACTGCTGAGGCTGCACTCTAGAGATTGCACACCACAACTACTGAGCCCACGAGCCACAACTACTGAAGCCTGCGCTCCGCAGCAAGAGAAGCCACCGCGATGAGAAGCCCGCGCACCACAACGGAGAGTAGCCCCCACTCGCCGCAACTAGAGAAAGCCCACGCGCAGCAATGAAGACCCAACGCAACCCCCACCCCAAAAAAAAGTGCGTAGTCACGTGTGGGCTTTAGTGTAGGCAACGATGTTTTAACCTTGGCCTTCTTATCTAGGTGACCATAGCCAAGGCCTTTACCTGTTCAGCTTGCATAAAGCCTCGGCCTTAGTTGCTAACTTTGTCCCTGCTGACAGCTCTTATTTTCCCCCAGCAGCTGTGGCTGAAAAGCATTCTGAGGAGAAAGAGCACTGCTCATATCTGCATCTTGTTTCACTTTCCCAGTGAAGAACGTTAACACAGTTTTGGTTTGTTTTTTTTTAACCTGGTTTATCTTAGTGTCCTCTGTGGTATTTCAGTGAGTTACTCTCTGGCTCCACAACAAGCGGGCAATGACTTCGGAGGCCCCGGGCATCGCAGACCCATAACCTGGGATTTTAACAATGTCCAATTTCCATTCAGGCTTGCCTTGGCAAATATAGTTTTTAATGTTCTGTGTAGTATTAAGTATTTTTGAATGCAAGCAGAAAGTTTATTAGGAAGTTGTAAAATGTGTGAAACACAGATTTGGTGAAGCTTAGATTTGGAGAGAAAGTGCTGTATTTTTATTCTGCCGCCCCTAAAAATAACCTGCCAGCACTCTTTCTATTTGTTTAAAATTACAAACACGCAGCGCAGCAGTGTTTAAAATTTGATATTGGTTAGTTGGGGAGATTTAGGAGCACCCGCCAGTTCCCTCCTCATAGTTTATGTAACATGTCTGAAGCAGTAAAAATGGATGAATTTGTAGAGATGGGAATGTTATCTCAACTGGTGAATGGCATGTTATCCGTATTTACGCAGAGCCCTTTCTGAGGTTCCTTTGTCATCCCTCCCCTCACCTATTTTTTAACTAAATGGACTTGACCTCTGAGACTGACCTGTACTAGATTAAAGAACCATAATTTGGAGACAGGAGGTAGTGCTTTCTGATGAGAACAAAAGGCTGCTACTGTTGAGGTTCTTTTCCTTTTTCAGGGGCAGGTAAGAATTAGTGGATTACAGAGTCCGTGCTCGTCCCTACTGAAACATTGTCCATTTGCTGTCAAAGTAAGGAATATATTGGAAAATAACGTAGTACAGAATTCAGTTTCATCCTTTATCAGTAAAGCTTTCCAGCTAATCATCGTTGCCTCGCAGGGGCTTGGGATCTTGTTCTTGCGGAAGATGTTGGTAAAGAAGATGAGGAATGTGGAACGTGGGATCACGATGGGGGGTGACCTCACTGGGCTTATTTCATTGTGTTAGTTTCAGGCCATGTTGTGGGTCAGAGGGCCGCCCTCCCTATTCCACAGCCAGACTGAAAGCAAAGCTGGCACCGCCGTGTTCCTTGCAGATTCTGAAGGCCTGGTCCAGTTGACAGGATGCTGTTTAACATTTCAAACTCAAAATGCCAAAAGAAAAGATTAGGTGGCAACATTTCCAAACTCTGCTTTTTAGTATCAGCTTTTGCTTAGAATTCTATTTTCTTCCTGTCCACCCACTTAAATTTGAGGTGTCCTGATTGATGTTGCTCGTAGCATTTCCCAGAAAGACACTGCTTGAGAGCACAGTGGTAAACGTTCCCTTCTGCCCGTCATCAGCCTGCTTACACCCATCCAAGTAACCCGGCCGGGGGAGGCTCAGTTGTCAACCTGACCCAGAAAGACTCAACCTGGAACAGGAGTAAAAGTGATTGGGGAAGTACAAGGTCAAGGAGGAGCCTTGGTCACCGATAAGAGGTCATTTCTTGGGCAGGAAACAGTTCCCAAGTGTCCTAACCGTGTGGGTAGACACCGGAACTGTGCCCCAGCCCCAGCTCTGAGGTGGGGACACTAGCAGCCACCGTGGCTCTGTGAGCAGCACGGGGGCAGCTGTCTCCCTGCGTTGCTCTGCTGTAGGTAGGGCCCCAGCGCTTCCTTTCCTTGGCGCTCATTATGCGGTTGCAGTTGCTGTGTGTTGTGTGTGTTTTCCTGCCCACAAGTAGCAGCGGTGGCCGCCGCAGAGAGAGACCTGATGGGAAGGTGGGAAGCCCCCCCAGGTCTCTCCCTCAAGGTGACAAAGCCGGGGGTGGGAGGGGACACTGCCTCGCAGAGCCAAGCCAAGCTTACACTCGCCTTTTCATTTCTGGAAAATAGCACCAGGCACTGAGAGGATGGAAACACGCGCCTGTCAGATTCTCCTCGGGCTGTGCCTGGCTCCCCAGGTTAAAGACAAGCACACGAGGTCCTGTGGCAGATCCTACCGCATGACGCTAAACGCGACCTGCCTTTTGTCTGTGACGGGGACTGTCAGCAATTAGCCCCCTTCCCCGGCGGTGGAGGGCTGGGGACAGCTGGCCGTGGAGCCGCGGCTGCCGACAGGCTCCCGTCATTTACTGCGGTGTCCCGGAGGCTCTCTGCACTCGGTCCTAGGGCAAAGGAGCTTTTTATAGCCGGCAAGCCTCCCGCAGAGCAGATTCAGAGAATGGAACTTCGGAATAGGGGGCACCGTCTGAAAGGGCAGAATCACAAAGAGCCGGGAACGGTTTCAAGCGTGTTCGTATTTTTCTGACATTTAAACTCTGCAGGGGCGCTCACTGTTTTGATCTTTAACCTCCTAACTTCAAAACAGTGGGCATTTTCATCCAGTAACTCAGGAAGAGCGAGAGCAACTCTGCAGCTACTTTTACTGTGTTAAATCTTGGCAGGGAGGCCAGAAAGAGCTGGAGTGTGTGTGCAGCCCCAGGTGGGCAGGTGGGGACGAGAGAGATGGTGTCGGAGGGACTGGCACCTGCGTCGCAGCTCTTTCACTTGGAGGCAAAGCACAAAAGTAATAGCCGCAGATGTCCGGTTCTTCGTCCACAGTCATTATTCTAGAGGCAGCAGAGGCAAAAGTAACCCTTTCAGTCCCGTGCAGAGCTTAGCCGTGGACAGGTGAGGGATAATGTTCTGAGCAGGCCGCCACTGCTTCTTCGTTCCTGTGTTCGCTCATTCGTTCATTTTTTCGCTCCCTTGTTCATGCTTCGATACAAACACTGGCCTCTGTGGGGCAGACGTTATCAAGCGGCCACCCAGTACTTGTCAATAGACAAGATTGCGTGAACCCTAGAAGGACCAACTCTCTGAAATGTTGGAGACACCGAGTACCTGGCTTAAATTGAGTGCCTGCCCAAATAGTATGCGGCAGACCTAACTTGTTACTCGTTCCAAGCCCCGGGAAGGGGGGCTGTCCCCACGTGGCCGAGTGTCTGTACCTGCTCTAGCGTCGCACGTCACCAGAGGGACTCAGTCAACAGGCGTTCAGTTCTTCTCAATCTCATGCTCTAAAACATCTCAGATTTCTTCCTCCCAGCTCACTTCCATTTCCTTCCAGAAGCCCCTCTTCCAACAGCATGGATAAGGCCCCGGAGGAGGCTGTGGTTGTGGTGAGAGCCCGCAGGCTGCAGGCCACATCTCTGTCCTCGCCCTTGGCGGTTGCCCTGCCCAGGTTAGGCCGTCAGCAGAGGCCACCGTGCCTAGAGGGGCCCCCTCAGCCTCCAAAAGGGGGTCACATGTCGTAGGAGGGCCCTTTGCTTTTTCTGGATCCCGTTGCTCTCATGGTCCCCTTTTCTCTCAAACGCTGTCCAACTTCCTCCAAGAGGAGAGCTTGCGTACGATGGACTGTATATGGTGGCCTTGGCGTCCTGTTTCTGTGTGTTCTGTCGCTGCCTCACACATGTGTCTTGGCAGCCCCAATCAGAAAGCCGAGGGAGCAACTTTGAACGGTGACAGGGCCGGGGGGCAGCTTCACGAAGGAAAAGAGGTTCCCGTCCGTGGTCTCAGTGGCGGGGCGGGGCGGGGCGTGCACGGGTGGCAACTCTGCAGGAGCCAAGCATTGGGCTGTGGACAAGCTTCGGGACAGGAGAGGCGACGGACAGTTCCAGGGTTATCCCGGAGGGCAGCCCCTTCCTAACCTGAGAGCCGGACCACACTGACCGGGCTGGGTCCGCAGAAGGAAGAGGGGAGGGGACGTTGTGAAGGGTTAGCCCAGGTCCCTGGGAGCTGAGAAGGGCGGGGGGTCACTCCACTCACGCTGCAGCTCAAGAGCCTTTATCACCACCTTGTCTCCTAAGGGTCGCGTTTGAAGATTCACAAGCTCCGAAACCCGGGGTAGATTTGATCACTTGTTTTCCCCTTATGATACCCCAGCACCTTCCCTCTGCAGGGCTCCCTCTACCGCTGCTGAGGGTGGTGATGACCGAGAGCCCACGCCCCAGTTTGACGGTGAGAGTGGAGCCGGAACGCCCACGCGCCCGCTGCGGGAAGCGGTCTGTGGTTCTCTGCCATTAGGGAGGCGCAGAGCACTTGCCTTCATCTCGCAGCTTCTTTCTTCCTGAGGGGTTTGCCTGAGACTCGTGTGCCCCGGGTCAGAACCCAGCAGTCGCTTCTGGGAAGCCCGGCCTCCTGCCCTCCCGGGCCCCTTCCCACCACCCCACAGGCCGCCCGCCGCTGAGGGCACCTTCCTGGCAGCATGTCTGTCTGCCCCCCCGGTGAGACCCAGCGCCCTCCCTTCCCCCGTCCTGGCCGGCCTCCTGTCGCGTTCCCCCCAGTGAGCCGTCTGGCAGTGGCTGGGAGCTGGGCTGTCCCGTGTTCAGACCCCAGCTGACCACTGCTCTCCGTGTGGCCTCACTTGCCTCAGTTCCCTCATCTGTAAACAGAGATCATAAGAGTACCTGCCTCACGGAATCGGCACCCCACATTAACACCTGGGAGAGGCACAGCTGCCTCTGGAGGATCCGCCCAGCCTGCTCTCAAGGGTCCTGGGAGTTGAGGGGCTTCCCTTTGGGGCCTCAGTGACATCTTGGCTGGGACTTTGAAGAGGGTTGGGTTGGAACCCCTCACACCAAACAGAAACTCCTTTATGGAGGCCCTGTTCTGTGCCACAGGCCATGTTCTGCACTTTACAGACGAGATATCATCCTTCTCAGACAGAGCTGGATCTCAAAGCTGTGGCAAGGGGCTTGAAGCAGGATGGAGCAGCAGTGTCTGTCTCCCCCTCCCCAGTTCCAACCCAGACAGCCCTGCCCTGGTCTCATCCCGAGCGGCACTGCCAGGCTCCGGTGGACAGTTTTAAGCCCTTCAGAGCCCATGCAAATGACTCCTTCATCAGCAGAGAAGGAAGTATTGATCCTGTCTTAAGTAAATCCCTAGTCCCCCTGGACCGTGGTGCTTCCTCCCTGGGCCTCTCAGCCTGCCGAACCCGTGGCACACAAATCCAGGGTACAGATTAGAGACTCCAGCTGCATAATAAAAACTAAAGCCCCATGCTTCCGCTCTCCTGGACTCTTTTCCCAGTTTTAGAAGCCAGTCTCTGCACTGCTCCCCATTGCCCCCAGCACTTTCAGGACTGGCTTCATAGCCTTCAATTTTGAAATAACCATGGTTCCTCTTTTTATGAAATGAGCACTTCTGGGGCTGTTTTAAATATTCTTCATAAAACCAGTGCTCATCCTGGGAGCAGCATTGCTGGCAGGGTTGCTGTCTCTTTAAACATTTAACACACTAGGTTCACATCTTTGACTCCCAGACCCACAAAGAATTTTCTCCTTTGGAGAGATTCCTAGTGTCCCTCTCGTCAAGGGTGGGTCTGTCTTTGGCAGAACCCGGAGTAGAGACCCAAACTCTTGGATTGATCTCCTTGTATAGCATTAAAGCATATCCAGCAGATGAAAGTTTATTTATATTTCTTGGACTTGCAGGACCAGCATGTGTGCGACTAAGTAACAAATGTTTGGCTTTGCTGCCTGTTAGTTTGCGCTCCAGAGTCTCTTTGAAACCCACCGAGATGGGAAGAGGTTCCCAAGAATAGTGCTGTGCTGATCGTCTCCCTGGTTCTGAGCTCTTGGTAACTGGCCCAGAAATTGAGGACTCCGTGACATCATGTCAGGGCAGCAGGTGGAGGGGGGCAGGAACCTGGTGCCCCTGCCCCCTGCTGGGATTAGCGCATCCTTTTTAAAAGAACAGAGGGCTTTCACTTGACGCTGGTTGGCCTGAGGGTGGAGCTCGACACTGAGGTACGGGGGGGGGGGGGGGGGGGGGGGCGCGCAGGCAGGCCCTGCAGTGGTGTCCACGGAAAACCTAGACCTTGAGGCGCCCAGTGATCGCAGCCTCGTGCTCTTTTACCAAGGGCCAGCGGGGGGAGTGATGCGGCCAGGGTCACCCAGATAATTGGTGATGAACCTAGGACTGTACCCCGGCCTCCCGACGGCTCCGGGTCTTCTTTCCCTTTTGTTCACATTAATACAGGCCAGAGAGAAGCTCCTCTTCATAGTATGTGGAAGCAGGTATTGACTGGAGGAGAGCCAGATCTGGGTCTCTACCAGACTTCTCTTTTAAATAAGCAACTTCTAAACACTTGTACTTAACTTTTCCTGTTTATTAACCTTGCGGGACATACTTTTAATAGGCAGAGGACCCAGCTCTCCTAGCTCAGCCAGGGAGGGCTTGGGCTTCGTGGGCTGCGTGCTGGCAGGTAAGATAATGTACTCAGTGCCGTTAGTCCGTTGCATTGGGAAGAGCGCCACCTAGCTGCTGGAGCCAGTGTCCAGGCTCAGCTCCCACCCCGCGCTGTGTGGCTGCAGTCCTGCCCCCTGGTGGTGGGAAGTGGGCAGAGACCTGCAGTGGCCCGTTCACCTGTGGTTCCCCAACACTGCTGACATCAGAATCCCCCGGGGGAGCTTTTTAACAGCACAGGTCCTGGCCCCCAGCCTAGACAACCTTCCAGAAGCTGGGGGGTGGTGCCCGGCAGCCCGCCTCCAGAGTCTGTACGCCTCACCTCTGCTGCACTGCAAGCTCTCCCCTCCAGCCTGGAAGCCCGCACAGAGTCAGGACGATGCCTACAACCTTCGTGGACTCAGGAATCCCCGAGGACAGTCCCTGGGCCACCAAGAAATACAACACATTGTTGTTTTTTAAAAGAGGAAACTGATGGGGGATGATAATATATTAGGAGAGTTTTGGTCCCATCCCTGCGTCTCACTGATCCTCTCTGTGTACCACCACTCTGTCCTTTGTTCTTCCCTTGTGGATAAGGAACAGAGTCTGTCTGGCCGCCATAAAACCCAGGCTCTAAGGGGCTGACCTTCAGCAGAAAATAGTCTTGCTGGACTTGAAGCCGTTCTCTTTGCCCTCACAGCTCAAGGAGGGCCCAGATGGGAAGAAGTGTGGGCTCTGTATGCCAAAGCCATCACTACAACAGCGGGATTTCCCCCTTTTCTTAGCACCCCCCCCCCTTAGGCTGTACTTTTGATTTTCCTTGAGTAGTATGCCTGCCCACCTGACTTAACACTGCCAGCTTTCATTTGCCCCGTTTCCTCCTGTCATTCTGCAAGGCAGGGAGACTCATTCAGTCTTGAGATCTTCTTGAGGGTCCTGTGTCGGGATTTGTTCAGGGTAGGTGCTGGGTTCAGGGTAGGTGATTGAGTAAGATGGGCAGAAGCTTTTGGTAGTGAGGCAGAGGGACAGCTGTGTACGTGGTAAGAGCTGAGGTGTAAGCGAACGGACTTGGGACTGAGTCCCACCTCTGCCCTAAGAGTCTTGCGGTCCGTTCCCTAGTAGGGAGGAGATGGCCTCATGTGCCACCTTCCCACACACTCCCACAGCCTCTGTCCCCCGAAGGTCTAGGGCCCTGCTCTGCTGCTTGGCTTGGGCAGGTCACTTAACCTCCCTGTGACTTTGCTCCCTCGCTTGGAGTGGAAGTTGTCTTCCATTTGTAGTGCCATCACAAGGTTGGGGGGTTGGTGAGGAAAAGATAGGATGACTCCCATTTGGTGGGTGTTTGCCATTTGTCAAGCACTGTTCAAGCACTTTCCCTGCACTGACCCATTTAATCGTTGTCCAAGGTCACCCGGCTCTTAAGTGACTGCAGATCTGTGCAGTCTGGCCCCAAAGCCCAGGCTCCTCACTGGGCCGCGTGGTGTAGACCAGCCCTCGCTCAGAGCTGGTGCTCAGTAGACGTCGACTTGGAAACCTGCCGTTAGTGCAGGCGGTTCCATTAGGGTTCAGCTAAAATAACTCCTGACCTCCGAAGGACCCTCTAGGCGCCAGAAGCTCTTTGCACACAGTATGGTGGAGGAGTTTGGGGGACGTGTTTTGACTGGAGTCGTCGTCTTCAGTGTGTTGACCGGCAGCTGTTCCAAGGTCTCTTGAAAGATTCCTTTCTCCCTTTCTGAGCTGGGTTCCCCATCAGTTTGGGTGCTGGAAGACCTTCTTTCTCTGCCTCTTTGAGCCTGGGGGAGAGGGAATTTCAGTAAGCCCTGGTTGGTGGAGGAGAAAACTGAAAGTAAGGTTCATAAAGCAAAGTGGGTGTGTTGGCAGCAATAGAAATGCCGCCCTCCTTTAAGTAAATAAGTCACCTGCAGTCCAGCCTCGGGACGGGGTTGAGGGGGAGGAGGTGCCCACCCCAGACGAAGCCAGAGCATCTGCAGTTTTTCTTTGCCTTGAGATGAAACGGGACATTTCTTGGCGAAGTCCCCAGTGTCTGCGTACTCCTTGGAGTCGCCCTGTTTTTCCGTGCGCGTCCTCTTCCCGCCCTTGCTGGTTTCAGCACAGTCTCTGCCCCCGGCCTCTCCCCCGCACCCCACTCCTCTTTGCCGCATCCCCTGTCTCCCTGGCTGATTGTTACTTTCATGTCTTCTCCTCCCTCTTTCCTTGGGTTCGCCATCTGCTTTGATCTTTTCGGAGCTCTTTTCAAACCAGCACTCACTGGTGGATGAATGGCCTCCCTTTCTCGGGAGCATTAGTGCCCTTCTGTGGCCTCAGCCGCCAGACAGGGTGGCTTTCATCTCCCAGGGGAATCTCATTAGCTCGGCATCACAATGGGACCCGAACCGCGGCCAGACTGGTCCAGAGTCGATTTAAATTAGTTAATAGCAATTTTTTGTTGTTGCCCCAGGCCTGTTTTTTCCCACATCTGGGATGCTGAGCAAAAAAAACAACTTTGTTGTTGAAAAGCAGGAAACAAAAAAATATTGAAGGTGGAATGCTTTGACAAAAAGGAAGATCATTGCAGGTGAATTTCTCCAACATCTGACAACCATGTCTTACCTGCTGCTTTGGAGTTCAGCCACGGGAACCTGAAAACCAGTCGGGGAAGTTTGGGAGGGAGGGAGGGAAAACGTAAGAGCAAATTAGCTTTGTTTCCTTCTATTAAAATTGGTGATGGGAAGTTGAAGAAACTAAACGATCATGTCGGCACTAGAAAAAGCTGCCACCATTTGGCAATTAAGAGAATATACTGGGCCTTTTGAAGAAAGAGGCTGAATTTGGCCAGATTGCCCGCCCAGTAATGTACAAACTGATTCCGTGCCCTGCCTGAGCCAGATGCCAAAACAGAGCTTTGGTGCGCGACTCCAGCCGTTTCTGGAGAAGGACGTTTTCTAGTTAATTCAGTTTTTTCTGCTGTTGAGAAGCCTGTTACCCACCAGCCACATTTGCAGGTCTAACCTGCGCCTGGCAGTGGGCCTCTGGCTTGCCTTAGACTTTTGGGCTGGGAGGTGATGGGCAGATGACACCGGGGCCCCTGGGACGTGTGCCTTTATCAGCAAACCAGAGAGCTGGCCAGGGTGTCTAGGAGGGAGGCGGTGTAGGCTTGGGCCTGCAGGGTCTGGGCCCACGTACCCATTGCCGCTCGCCAGCTGTGTGGCCCGGGGCATCTTCCCAAGCTCTGTAAGTCCCCATTTCCTCGTCTCTAAAATGGACGCAGGGGAGCACCCGCCTCAGCTATGGTGGGGATTGAATGAGCGGGACACAGACATCATACGTGTAAGGTCGGATCTTAACAAACGGCACCGCGAAACAGAGGAAAGCTTCAAGTGAGCTTTATGAGGGAGCGCTCCCGGGCGAGGTGCACTGGTCCGAGAGAAAGGGGCCAGAGAAGTCGCGCCCAGTCCTGGATGAGGGGGATTTTTATTGGGGTAAAAGCAGAAGGCGGCTTGCAAGGGGAGGGGGGGGGGGTTGCTATACAGGGTAATTCCTTATTTGGTGAGGATACAGCAGGGCCAGGTGTTGGTTGGTCTGTTGTGGGGCGTAAGCCCATTTTCCCTTCCCGTCAGCCCCATTGTTTTCTGGGCAGGAAGTTAGAGTCTCTTGTTGATTCCCAGAACAGGTGAGGTCGTTATGTCCCAGTGCCTCTCCTACCTCATACTGGTCGATGTTTTCTCTTACCCCCAGGCCTCCTTTCACCCGGGCCAAGGGACCTTACAATAAGCTCTCATTAATGTGGCTCCCCACAGGTTAATAAAATTGCCCCGCAGTCCTGAAAGAGCACCTTCAGAAGGAAGGAAAACCCTCCCAGTCCACCGCCACCCACTGCGAAAATATTTCATTTTGAAAATACTTCACCACTACCAGCCCAGCCCCTCCTTCCACAGCACCATTATGAAGTTTGGGTGGTGTGGTTCACTGTGACTCATGAGAAAGACAAGCTCTCCTTTGGGTTTGTAGTCCTTTGTGTCATGCCCCAGAATGAAGTGCCTTTTCCCTGTAGGGCCCAGAATCCTCAGCCCCCTGAGCGGCCTGCGGCCCCTCCGCCGCAGCAGGGCCAGGCCTGGGGTCTGTTGGAAGTGCCCAGTCTCAGCTCCGCCCCACACCTACCTGCGTAATTCACAGCTGCTCGGTAGCAGGACCCCCAGGGGATCTGGGTGCCAAGTAACAGTTGCATCTTTCTGCATTTTAGCATCGCTGAGAATAGCTGGAGAGGCCGGCTTGATTTCTGGGCCCCAACCCAGAGATTCCGATTCCAGGTCTACACTGGGGCCCAAGAACTCACATTTCCAGCACGTTCTTAGGTGATGCTGCTGCTACTGGTCCGTGAACCACATGTCGCGCGGCCCCGTTCTGGAGGCTTCCTAGGTCGCAGCTTGGATGTGTGTGTGCCTCCACTTACAGGACCCTTGGACCTGGCAAAGGCCTTGGCTCATCTTTTAGACGGGAAATGAATAATCCAAGGAGGGTACAGTATTTCGGTCTGAAGAGGAGAGAGAAGGCTGCTGTAACAAACAGACCTCATAGTTTTTCTTGTTCAAACAATAAAAGTTTATTTCTTGCTCCCACCATACACCCATCCCGAGCTGTCGGAGGGCTGGGCTCCGCTTCACGAAGGCTCTGCCGCCCTGCAGATGCACCGTCTGAGGGAGTGGCTCCCAGCACTGCAGGGGGAGGGGAGTCTTGGAGGGTCCACATCTGCTCTTCACCATCTCCTGTGGAAGTAGCACACGCCCCTTCCGCTTCCTGATGCTTCGGTCAGAACTAGCCCCGTGGCCCAACTCCAGGAGAGACCAGAAAGTTCCCCCGTGCCAGGAAGGAGGGAAGAACCGGCCAGTGAACCCCAGCAACTCCCAGCAGATGGAAGGTCAAGATTCCCAGCAGAGTAAGGGTAGACCAGGGTCCAGCGTCCTTAGCTCTTGTCTCCCACTCTCCACCCCACTAAGGCCCTTGTCTCCGTCCCCAAACCTCACATGAGCCAGTCTCCCTGGACGTCTCAGAGACAGAAGGGATCATCTGTTCAGTCAACACACGACTCGAAAACCTCTGTGTCAGGCACTAGGCAGACATGGTGTCCGGCCTCTCAGAGTTCACAGCCAAGTTAGGGAAACTGACACTAAACCCAAACTGCAAAAAAAAATAATAATTATACAAGCTCAGTTGTCAGGAATGCTATGAAAGACAAGGTCTGAGTAAAGGGACATGACCCGGTCAGGAAGCACAAGGATCTAGGCCAGGCCCAGAAAGAGGAAGAGGAGCCAAGCAGGGGGAGGGGAGAGGAGGAGGGAGGGGAGGAGGTGGAGCACAGGGAGGGGAGGGGAGAGGGGGGAGGAGGGAGGGGAGGGGAGGGGAGGAAGGAGGTGAGGGGAGGAGAGAGGGGGGAGAGGAGGAGGGAGGGGAGGGGAGGAGGGAGGAGGGGAGGGGAGGAGGGAGGAGGGGAGGGGAGGAGGGGAGGGGAGGAGGGAGGAGGGGAGGGGAGGAGGGAGGGGAGGGGAAGAGGGAGGGGAGGGGGGAGGGAGGGGAGGAGGTGGAGCACAGGGAGCTGAAACATTCTCAGAAGCAGGAGGGGGAGGGGAGAGGAGGCCGGACCAGGTCCTGCACGTCTGCACTTTTGGGTTCTACGCTGAGTGCATTCACATGCTCTGAAAGGGTTTTCAGTGGGGCAGTGACGTAGTTAGATTTATAACTTAGTGGTAATAATCGCTAATATTTACTGAACAGCGTGCACACGTTATTTTATTTAATCTTCACAATTACCCCAGGTGATGGGTAATGTTTGTTATTATCCCGCTGTTCCAGATGGGAAAACTGCAGCTAAGAAAGATGAAGTGACTTGCCCAAGGTGGCGTTGCTGGAAGAGGTGGAGCCAGAGTTTACACCTCCAGAGCCACAGACTTGACCCCTTGCCACAGAACACCCCCTCTGGGTGCCACAGCCAGAGGAAACCAGTTGGGGCTCTTCTGGTCATCCCGACAGGAAGAGGCAGAAGCTTAGACAGTGGACTGGGAAAAAGTAGAGAGATTCCAGATAAATGAGCTATAATGCAAGAGGCTGCTTGAGTACAAGTGGGAGGAAAAGCCCAGGTTTCCAGCTTAGGCTGCTGGGTGGATGGCCGGTCATTGCTGAAAACAAACACAGGAGGAACAGGTCTGAAAGAGCGCCTTAGATGCCCCTGTAATTAACATGATGCCTTGCCTGGCTTAGCACCGTGCAGTTATCAAAACTCAGCCAGGAGAGGTCAAGTCCAGAGGCCAGCTAAGGAAGGGAGGGGTAGATGAGCACAGGTTTGCCCCGCCAGGCACCCAGCGAACAGGAGGGTGAGGGGCAGAGATGCTTGGCGCTGTTTGGGTAAAGGCCCTGAAATCCACAGGCCACAGGGGCCCGGCAGGTAGCACGAGGGAAGCGGGCTGGGTGTGAGACTGGGCACACAGAGCGAACTGCAGGTACCTGCCCTGCCCAGAGGCACTGCCCCTCCTTATCTCCCGCTGATGGTGGCCACTTGGATCTGTGGGGGCCAGTGGGCAGGGCCAGGTCACAGTCACAGGGCCCATCATATGGTTGGACTGATTTAATCTTCATTAGCAGCCCATCAGGCAGGCGCACTGTTACTGCCCCCAGATCTTCCAGTGTGTTGAGAAGCCGAGGATCCAAGTTAGGGACATTTTCTGAATTTTAAACGTTGGTCATCCGTGCTTAAAACTGTAAAAAGAAAAGCAAAGAAAGCATGCAGACAAAGCCTCCCGGCCTCGGACGTGGCCTCTGGGTGATCCGTGTGTTTGGGAAATCGGGCCCCAGGCCAGGCGCCCGAGGTGCCAGAATGGACGGATCTAGACTCGTCCAGGGGCTGGAGGTGGAGCCTCTGCATCTTGGGAAAGGAGCACACCCGCAGCTGCGGGGCAGCGGACACACGGCACACCTGCTCTGCGGGCCTGTATGCAGGCTGGGGCTTCTAAGAGGCTTGTAAAATAAACAGTAGGGGCAGGAGAAGGAATTCTCCGGAAGCTTGGCTTCTTTTGTAACGGCACATGTGATTGTAAGGAATGTCTTATCAGCCTATAAATGGCACTTGTGTGGGTTTTTTTAGCAAGGCATCTTGATGGGTAAGAACCAAGCTTTAAGCAGGTATCGTCGGGGCCCAGTTTGCTTTGCTGCATTTTGGAGCCGTTCACTTCACCCCACCGATCACTACCCGCCATTTTGCCAAGTTATCATTCTACTGTTATTTTTTTTTTTTTTAAGCATTGCTCATTTTAGAAAGCTGTCTGTCAAAAACGCTTAAAATAAAAACAGTCTTTGCACTTGAAGGAATAAGTGCCGTTTATCTTGAAAGTCATTTGGGTAAGAATTTCTCAGCAATGTTGGATATGTGAACCGTTGCTGTATTTGCAAGAAAGCCAGTACAGGTGTTTCCAGTATGTGGCCTTTGATGAGTGGCCACTTTTAAGTTTATTTCTTTATTCAACAAATATGTATTGAGCACCTGCTAGATGCCAGGTGATGTTCTAGGCCTTGGGGACACAGCATGAACTTGGACGAGCGTGATCCCTGCCTGCACAGAGCTGATCGTCCAGCGGGGTTCACCAGCCGCCAGGCAGGCCATGAAAGTCCAGAAGGAAAGAGGGCTAGTCCGGGGGCCGGGGAGAGCAGAAGAGAGGGGGCAGGCGGGCCTGAGGCACAGCTGGAGGGTAGGCACTTCACGTGCATGACCATTTTATCCCAGGGGAAATCGCATCTTAGCGGTTCGGTGAACTGGGGAGCCTGCATCCTCACTCTTCAGGGTGTAGCCTCCCTGGCCTTGGGTGTGGACACACAGCTGGACTAATTTCTGGATCATTTGCAGCTCCCCGTGCAGGACCTGGACCAGCCCTGCTGGTTTCCACCTGGTCAGTTTGCTTAACTGCTGCTGAGGCCCGTCAGCACACCGTGTTCACTCTTGTTCACAAAGTTAATCATTTTATCGGGGTTTTTTTGTTTCGTTTTGCTCTTTGCCCACAACATTTGTAATGGCAAGACCCCCGAATGAAGACAATGAAATAAACCATGAGTTTGAGCACAACTATCAAATTAGGAATAATCTGTTAATTCGGTCATGGATGGCAGGCCTTAGCAATCCATGGTGTCATCATATTTCAGAACTACAGGGGATCTTAGACGAACCCTTTGCTTTTCAGGAGGGACACTGAGACCCAGAGGGATTAAGTAGTTGGATCAGGTCAGCAGACAGCTGGGACTTAAACCTAGTGCACGTTGTTATCTGGTCCCCAGATGCCTCTAGTGAACTTAAAGCAGTCATGCCCTGGGCCCTGCTGGGGGAGTTATGGGTCAGTGGGTATGGCCCACTAGACCACAGCTTCCAGGGAGCTGGTCAGACAGGGGACCACACTGGGAGTGACACGGTTTTTCAGAAAGGTAACAGCAGGATCTGTGAGGCCTCAGGGAAAGATCATCAGAAATGATCAAGGTCACAGTCACAGAATCTGTATGGCTACAAATTATGAGCCAGAATGGGAATTAAAGGAAGTAGAAAGCCCAGTTAGGCCGGCAGGAAAACTGTTCCCGGGTGAAGATGAAGTCGAACATGGACAGTGGAAACGAGCCTCTGCGTCCAGGCGGCGTTTCGTGCAGTGGCTGTGATCTGCCATCTCTTTACCTCTCCGCTGACCTCTGACCTCGCCTCTCTCAGGTGCCGCAGCCTGTCTGGAGTTGCTGGAAGTTTCCACACTTCGCTTGCTTCCGGGCCTGACTACCTGGGTCCTGTCTGCTTACAACGCACCTCCCCTCCCTTCCCTGCCCCCAACTTTGCTAACTAATTTTCAACCTTCAGATTTTATTAGATGTCTTTTCCTCCACGAGACGTCATATAAAAAGAGCACCCTCATCTTGTTTTCTCTGTGCTGGTTCCGAGTAGCTCTAACCCAGGCATTGTCCTTGGTTCCCAGGTGACGGACCATGCCACCACCGCCCTGCTCCACTACCAGCTGCCCCAGATGCCCGACGTCGTGGTCCGATCCTTCATGGTAAGTGGCTTAAGGAGTCACATCTCCCCCTTGAGCCTTGGCTCCTTAAGTGAGAACACGCAGCTCGGAAGGTAGCTGGACCGTCTTTAGCTCGCAAGGGCCTCGCAGGGGGGAGACGGTCCAGTTTGGAAATGATACTTCCTTTCAACTGGGAAGAGATCTAGGAGAAACCATGTCCTGCTTAATTAGCTGGTGTTTCCTGTCATTGCCGAACACATGGTGGTTTCAGAAGTGACCTTCCAGCACAGTTTCCAATGTTGATTTAGTCAGTAGGTATTTATCGAGCTCCTGATCTGTGCTGGGCCCTGTGCTTGGCGCTGAGCAGGTACCGTGACACCGTTCCTCCAAGACCCCTACTCCTTAGACTTCCAGGTCAGAGCTCAGGATGGGGAGTGACCCAGAAACAGCCATCCCCCCGGTGTGCTGGGGTCGGCTCCCACCAGCTCTCGTTTAATGTTCAGAATTTCTCGAGCTGGTTGTTCGGCCGTCGGTGACTTGACATTGAACCAGAATATTCACGTGCTGGAGATCGGTCCTGCACGTCAGGACTCCCCTCTGCCCCCGGCTCCCACCCCTGGAGCCAATTCATTGATTGATCACACGCCCTCCAGTCCGTCTCAGCAGGGCCAACAACTGGCCCCACCGTATCCTGGCAGACGTGGCCAGCTGTTTCAGCACCACGCTGACGGGGCTTCGTGCTCTCACGTCGCTAGGCTCCGTCTCTCCCTGCCGCTAACGCTCCCATCTCAACTCCGGCCAGTAAGGCTGCCCCATTTCAACTCCAGCCGGTAAGGCTGCCGCATTTCAACTCCAGCCGGTAAGGCTGCCCCATTTCAACTCCGGCCGGTAAGGCTGCCCCATTTCAACTCCGGCCGGTAAGGCTGCCCCATCTCAACTCTGGCCGGTAAGGCTGCCGCATTTCAACTCCAGCCGGTAAGGCTGCCCCATTTCAACTCCGGCCGGTAAGGCTGCCCCATCTCAACTCCGGCCAGTAAGCCTGCCCCATCTCAACTCTGGCCGGTAAGGCTGCCCGTTAGAGAACATACTCAGCAAATGGGCCCGTCAGCAGGCGCTGCTCAGTGCCAACAGCCAGGCGGAGTTCTGCTCGTCCGATCCACCTCGTCATGTTTGCTGCCGCAGTTACGCTTTTAGGAGCCTGTAGTTCATTTCTCAGAAAATACAGCCTGGCTCATTGATGGGCCCACACGCTGGGGAGGTGAAGAAGCAGACCTGGGGCTCAGCGGAGCCGTCGCGCAGGCACTCTCATGTAGAGAGAACTGTTGCAGTTGGCTGTCTCTAGCGGGTACTTCCTTTCTGGATGGATCGAAAGACTTGCTCTTTAACCTGACGTGTGGTAATGCCCAGTTCCCCTTTGGTAACTGACTTTGGGGTTTGGGAAGAATAAATAGTTTGACTGAGTGATCCACTGACATCCTCATGTTTATTGCCAAAACCTTGAACCCCAGCCTCTGGAAGGGGGACAGGGTGGGTGAGCCGCGGTCTGCCACCAGGAAGGCAGCTGTGCCGAAGCAGAAGCATTTGTATCCGTCCACTCGGCCGACCGCCCCGAAGAGCAGTTTCCTCTTGCCTGATTCAGGAGGATGTTAAGTAACAAGATTCGCACACCCCCGTCGCAGTGGGAGCTCGCCTCACTCGCTGGCCTGTCGCTGTGGGCTTGGGTTGGTACGGTTGTGAGTCTCCTTGAGTTTGAGCATTGAGTTATGAGAATCTCATCCTCACGTGTGATGCCCGAAGGACCTCTGCACTCTGCACCCTCCGGCGTGTACTTGCCATTGATTATGTTATGTGGTACCAGGTTGTCCCTGCCCTCCCCCCAGGTGTGTCGGGCCACACTGTGACAGTGAGTGGTGACCTCTGAAATCAGAGCAGAAGGAAGGCACGTTGACCTTAGTGGGGAACTCTCCACTCACCCTCTCTCCACACGTGTCTGTGGCCACCTCTGGGTGGTGAACAAGGAGAGGATCAGTGCTGACGTTCGGGACTCAGAGGAGATGTGGTCATGCCCCCGCCGGGCCGTGAGGCTGCGCCGTGGTTCGCGGCCGCTCCTCCGGGAGTGCTGCCTGCCTGAGAGTAGGGATTTCTATTTTAAAGTCCCCTTAGTTGGGAGGGGCCCAGGGCGCCGGGACTGAGCATCAGCAGTGCTGTGACCTTGTGGGTTCTGCACAGAGCTTGCTGTAGAATCCCAGGGCACCTCTTGGGGGTCACAGCCACCTCAGGCTCTATCCTGGTGATGGTTAGGCTTGACAGGAAGGATGACGTCCGAAGCACCCGGATCCCATTTCTGTCGTTTCTCTCCTCACTTCTCTTTTTAGACCTGGTTAAGGAGCTACATGAAGCTGTTCCAGGCCCCGTGCCAGCGCTGCGGGAAGTTCCTGCAGGACGGCCTTCCCCCGACCTGGAGGGATTTCCGAACCCTCGAAGCCTTCCACGACACCTGCCGGCAGTAACCCTGCCCCGGCCCCGGGCCAGCCCGCAGACCCCCATCCAGCACCTTCCCAGACAAGCCCTCAGTCACAGCGATGGCTCAGACGTGTCTTTGCGGCCCGGATAGCAGTACCGCCGCCCGCTCGCTTCCACAAAACAGCATGTCGTGCGCTAAGGCCGAGCTTCCTGAAGAGCAGATCTGCCTCTGTTAATGGGACCGTAGTACACCTGAGCTGGCGCGTGGACGGCAAAGGGACCGTCTCAGGACTCACTATAAGGAAGTTAGGCAGCATGTTCTCCCGTGTATGTTCGCAATACTAGTCCATCGACCCGCCTGGATCCATGTTCTAAGTCATTTTATAGTTGGAATGAGCCTTTGTGTCGTGCTCAGTTTTTTGTTTTGTTCCATAACTTATTTTTATAAGCAATAAACCTTTTGTACCCAGGACAAGGCTTTGTCTCCGGTTTCTTAAAGTACCTTTTACGTTCAGTTCCGTGAACATGTGAGCAGATCTGATGGGCCTTTTGAAGGAAAAATAACTTAGCAATGTCTGCGTTTGAAATAATTCTTTTTTTTTTTTTTTTTTGCGGTACGCGGGCCTCTCACTGTGGCCAGGCTCAGCGGCCATGGCTCACGGGCCCAGCCACTCTGCGGCATGTGGGATCTTCCCGGACCGGGGCACGAACCCGTGTCCCCTGCATCGGCAGGCGGACTCTCAACCACTGCGCCACCAGGGAAGCCCTGAAATAATTCTTTTTGAGGACACATGTCCCTGTTTCTTGCTTTCGGGAGAGAGGGGAGTGTTGGCAAATATTCCATTTCAAAGACATTTCAGCGGCTTGAAAAATGGATTGTTCTTTTTGAGGGAAAAAGTGCACAGATGTTTCATTTTACTAAACCGTTCACACATACATATACCAAAGGGAAAGGACTCTTCCTGTGTTACCAGCCAGAACACGTGTGAGCGGGCGGGACAGGTGTGCCTGGCTTGTTTGTCCCGTTTTGTCCTAAATATTTCCGTGAACAGATTCCAGCCCAAGCCCAGGCTGCTGAGTTTATTCAGGGCCTCGCCCCTGACATTTAAAGCCATAACCTGTTTATATGAAGAAGTGTTGACCTGCTGAAGGTCTTGAGAAGGACAGGGGAGTCCCCAGAGCTTTCCGCAAGCCCAGCCTAGGTGACAAGTAGTGTCCTGTTTGTGGTGAACAGTACCGGAGAGATGCTGCCTTCCGAGGTGTCCAGAAGAACGGGTGGCTCCCACCTGGGTTCTGGTACCACCCAGGCCCTCCACACCTACCCCTGCCGGGCTAAAAAGGCCCAGAGGATAAAGGGGGTTTAGTGATGGGGGAAACAATAGAACAGTGCCACTCCAAGTATGGTCCAGTAGCTGTGGCATCATGGGAGCTTATTAGGAACACAAATCCTCGGGCCCCACCATGGGCCGGCTGAATCAGTGACTCTGGGGGGTGGGTCTGGCAACCTCGTTGTTAACAAGCCCCGCAGGTGGGTGATACGGGCCCGAGTCTGAGAACCACTGGTCTCTCTAGGAGGCGGCGGTGCTTTCAGGGGCCAGTTTGGGGCAGTAGCGGGAGCGGCAGCGTGGTGTAGCGCAGGAGCGCTTCCACGCAGCGGGTGATTTTAGATTAAACACCAGGGTTTATCACATTTAAGATGCCATCACTTGTAAGATGCACCCCTATTTCGTGATCCCCTAAGAAAAGCGTGCTGCCAGTTAAACAATGCCACACGCTTTAATGCTAATCCTGTGTGACACGTGAATCAGTCACACCAGCCTTTCATCGCCCTGAAATTCCTTTCATGTCTTCCAAGGGGGGGTTGCAGTCTCTCCTGCCTCAAGTCTTACTGTCTTAACATGTGACAGGCGATCCCTTCCCAGGGCTCCCGGTAACAGAGCATAACACAGCTGCACTGACTTGCGGGTATCTTCCTTTCTTTGGTCTTGTAAGACACTTGTTTGTTGCAAGAAAATCCCGAATTGAGGACATTGTGTGTATAATCACATTTTGTCGCATGGCATTTAAATGGCAAGTAGGCTGACCCTGTGCAGGACATATGGGTACTCAGAGCTCGTGTGAAGTGACGACAAGGTGAGTTGGGGCATGTGCTGATGACAGGTGCATCCTGACTGCCAGCTGGCTGACAGTGCACATCAGGGAGGTTCACATATGAGGAAACCAGCCCTCTGATGATCGATGGGATTGTGGTAACAGTACACCACATTGTAAGAGAGCTATTTGGATTTTTAAGTGTTTGCAGCAAATCTGAGAGCGTCCTCGTTGGTCCCAAAGATCCCTCCACCCCCCGCCGAGCTCTGTTTCCAATGGAGAGAGAGCAGACCTTGAGTTCAGAGCCGTGGGCAGGCAGTGGTTTCTACTTAGACTGAGTGACATTATTCCTATCCTCTCTGCGTCATTTTCAGTGATACCTACTCTCTGTGGCCACTGATGCTTGTTCCCCATTTACAGGCATGATAAGAAGCTTCCATGTTAAACTAAGGCACTTAGGCGAAAAAGTGAGACTATTAGAGAAAAATACTAAATAACAGCACACGCCAGAGGCTAACACAGCATCGTAAATGAACTATACTTCAATAAAAAATAAACAAATAAAGGAGAGCACAGGTAGTGTAGCAACAGCAAAAAGTGCGAAGGGCGTGCCTGGGCCAGGGCCTCAACTCTGGCCGCCTACTCTCAGCTGTAGCACTCAGACAAGTCGCTCGTCCTCTATGAGACCTCGTCCCCTCTCCCGCAAGACGCCCGGCTGATGGCCCAGTGATGGCAAGGCAGGAGAGTAGGAGGGGGCGGAGGGCTTGTAGACGAAACATGATTGGCCACGAGCAGATAATGACTGAGGCTGGACATTGGATAGGTGGGTGATGCGTGCTACTCTTCTATTTTTTTTTTTAACTTTCCCTCATTAAAAGGGGAAAAAATATAAGGGTCAGGCTAGTCAACCTTTAGGGCGTTCCCCCCTTTGACCTTCTCCTTCTTCAGTGCCAAGTGGGGGAAGCTGAAAGGGAGGGGGTTGGGCTCTGGAAAGGTGAGAGAGGGGCCGGAGGGTGAGAAGCTTGTTCACCAGATCCCCGAACACTCGGTGCCTAACAGACACCCACGAGAGGGCCTGGCTTTGTGTGTCAGCCGTTCACATCTAGAGAACACGTTGGCCTGAGATGGGCAAAAGTAAGAGGCTGGAGGTGGGTTGGGATCAGTCCCACGATGTGGACTGGGGGGAAGCTGGGACCTAATGCTGCTGTGGGCATAGCCACTGGGTCTGGAACCATCCTCTGGCACCCCTTACAGAAAGGAGCATGGCCATCAACGGGTGTGCCAGGCCCCCCTTCCTGAGACTGTGCACGGGTGAGCCCCAGCCAGGACGACGAGGTATTTTAGTGACTTAATTACCACCCTGACAGCTCAGCATCTCCTCTGCGCCAGGCGCTTTCCATATGTTGTCTGCTTTACTCCCAGGTGGGTTCGTACTGTTCTCTCTGTTGTGTGCTCGAGGCCTGGAAGGCCTGGGTATCCCGCTGCCCGCGTCGTCGAGCTCCATGGCTACTCAACAGCAAAGCTGCCTCCCCAGAAGCAAAGGGACTAACCAGTCCCTGCTCTGCCGAGTGTGTTGTGTCAAGAATTGCCTGAGAAGCACTCGGCCCGAGCTTGGAAACCTCTGTCTTACAGACGCTTCCCTGCCAGGGTAAGCAGCGATGCACCTACCCCGTACTTTCTGCCGGCCAGGTTCCTGTTAATCAGCAGGGCGCCCGTTAGGAACTGACAGAATGGAATGAGGAGGGCCGTAAAAGGTTGTCCAGATTTTTTTTCCCGCACTAAATCGGGAATTGGCCTTTTGGTATCGAGTGATGTTTTTACACTTCACACTCCTGACGGAAAGCTGCAGGCACAAAATGATGATCTTTCAGTGTTAATGTGCAAGCTCTCCATCGCATTTAGAGTGTCAGAGTGTGGGCCTGATGCTATATCGAGAGCCTTTTAAGGTCACCCGAGCTGGGAGGAGGAGAAGGGATGGCGACTTCAGCCGCCAGGATTCTCACAAGGTCCCGAACCCCCACCGACTCGATGGGAGGCGTCTTGGGGCCGTCGGGTCTGCAGACAGAGGACAAAATCTGACGACCCACCTTGCTCATCGGTGCCTCGCAGCGTCTGCATCCCCACTGGCGTGCCGAAGTTGAGCGGTGGGGCTTCCACTGTCCTGCCTTCGACAGGGAAGGGTGGGCCAATTCCGCTCCACCTGCTTCTTGGGGTGCAGCTGGCAGGGCTGGTCTGCCACAGACAGAGCTCATTCAAGGGCACACCATATGTGCCTCAGAGATGGGCCTGTGCAGGGCGTTCGTGGACAAACCTGTCCTCCAGTTGGTCTGCTCGGGGAATAATTGGGCTTCACTTTCTAGGACAGGCAGGTTTTTCTCGCCATCTCTGCCATCCTTCCCCCATTCTCATCCCCACCCCCGCTCCTTGAATCCATGGAAGGAACCTCAAAACATCACTCCCAAGTTGCATTTTAAACTGCTGGTTGGCTGTTCCCTATCATTAGTACTCGAAGAGATAAACAAACCTTCAGGTTCACAGGCACATCCCAGGTAGAGCATCGTCTTGGTAGCTTTTAGATGATTAGTTACTCAAGAACAGCTTCAGCCTGTCTCTGTGCTAATGAAGTTTGAAATTCCAGCTGCACACTGGCTGTCCTCGGGGACGGTGGGAGCGGTGGCTCGGTGCTAACTGAACAGGTGGGTCCTGCCACCAGTGCACTTCATCTGCATCATGGGTCCCCCAGCTTGACAGAGACAAGAGAGTGAAGTGTCCCTCTGGCCAAGAAGGTACAGGGAAGGTAGGGGACGAGGGGGGCGATGAGGGGAGGGTGGGGGACAGTAAGAGGCCATGAGCTTGCGAGCCAGCCTGGGCCGCCAGCAAGCTCCACCAGCCCCCCACCTGTGGGGTGGGTCGTTACTTAACGCGTTACTCACCCTTGTCTAGTTCTTGGCCGTCATCTCGATCGCAGCCTCGCTTTCTTAATTCCAGAAGGAATACATGTGTTCCATTTATAGAAAATTAGGTAATGTGGACAAGCAAAGAAGATAATACCCGTCATTCCCACTAGCGAGAGACAATGACCAGAGCGCTTCGGTGTATACCTCTCCAGACCTTCCTGTGGACGTGTTGGTGCGTGCACATGTTTTGTAAAAAGCAGATCGTACTGCGTACTGTTTTGAAACCTGCTTTTTTCCGTTTAGCAAAGGCTAAGTTACTCCAACACAGAGGCCCCAAAACAAGTGGCTTAAAGAGTATAGACACTTACTTGTCTTCCACTTCAGCGCCCCAGAGGAAGGGAGTGCTTCAG
Source organism: Globicephala melas (assembly GCF_963455315.2). Lineage (NCBI taxonomy): Eukaryota > Metazoa > Chordata > Mammalia > Artiodactyla > Delphinidae > Globicephala > Globicephala melas. The sequence goes on from NC_083319.1 coordinate 5,087,934, forward strand.
ACCCCAGGGCTGCTCTCCTCCACGCGGTCACTCAGGGAGCCTGTCCCTCCATCGTCTCACCCACGTGACCTAGGACGTGGTCTGCGTGGTGGAAGCTGAGTCATAGGCACCTTCTGAGTTCACAAAAAGGGAAAAACGCACAGGTGTTGTAAGACCAGACCCAGCACTGGCATGGATCAGTTCCACTTGACCTTCCTTAACAAGAACTTAGTCCCATGGCAGACCTGGCTGCAAGGGCTGCTGGGAGGGTGCAGTCTCCAACTGGGCACCTGTGGGTCCGGCGGAAACCCTTGTCCTGGAAGAGAAGGGAGCAGCCTCCGCCGAACAGCACGCCCTCCTGTGTCAGAAGCGTGAGCGGTGATGCTGCCCTGAGGGTTTTGTGTTCCTTGTCTCATCCGTCCTTGGGTCCTGTGTGGGGGTGGCCTTCCACGCTTTGATGACCATAATTTAGGCAATGAATCTCTCCTGGATGTTTAGGTTTTTATTTTGAAATAATTATGGATTCACAGGAAGTTACCAAGGCACGTATGGGGGGGTCCTGTGTACCGTTCACCGGCCTCCCCCAATGTCAGCGTCTTGCACGACTGTAGTATCAATACAAAGTTCAAACCACGAAGTTGACATTGGTGTGATGCATAGAGCTTGCTTGGGTTTCGCCAGCTGCACGTGCGCTCATTTCTGTGTCTGTGTGATTGTGTGTCTGCGTGCAGCTCCATGCAGTTTTATCGTGTGTGTAGCTTCGCGGAACCACCACCACCATCAAGATATCTAGCCGTACCCTCCCTGCAAGACTCCCTCATGCTACCGTTTTCAAACGACACACGCCTCCTTCCCCATGCCTAACCCCTGGCCACCCCGTAAGCTGTTCTCCGTCTCCAGAATGATTTTATTTCACGAATGTTATATACATGGAATCCTGCCGTATGTATCCTTTTGAGGTTGGCTTTTTTCACTCAGCATAATTTCCTTGAGGCTCATCCCAGTTGCCGTGTGTATCAATAATCCATTCCTTTTAGTTGCTGAGTAATATTCCAGTGGTTTCCACACCTTGTTTAACCATTTATCCACTGGAGGACGTTTGGTTGTTTCCAGTTTGTGGCCATTATCAGTAAAGCCGCTGTGGACACTCGTGTACAAATTTCTGCATGAAAATAAGTTTTCATTTCTGTGGAATATATATGCCCATGAGTACAATTGCTGGGTCATGTATTAAGTCCATCTTTAGTTTTAAAAGGAAATGCCAAACTGTATCATATTACATGGATACCGGCAGTGTATGAGTAATCCGGTTTCTCCACGTCTTTACCAGCCTTTGGTGGTGTCACTGTTTCTTATTTTGACCATTCTGATAGGTGTGGAGTGACACCTCACTGTGTTTTTTACTTGCATTCCTCCAGTAGCTAATGATGTTGAGTAACTTCTCATGTGCTTCTGTACCATCTGGGTATTGTCTTAGGTGCACTGTCTGTGCATGTCTTTTGCACATTTTCTAATTAGATTGTTTTAAATGCTGAGCTCTGAGAGTTCTTTATATATTCTACGTATGAATCCTTGGCAGGCATGTGATTTGCACATGCTTTCTCCCAACTGTCACTTGTCTTTTCATCCTCCTAATGGGGTCTTTTGCAAAGCAGATATATTCAGTTTTGATGAGGTCCAATTTATCAGATTTTTTGATCATGGGTTGTGCTTTTGGTGTTGAGTCTAACCTGCTGGGTTTCAGATGGTTGTTTTGCTGTAGTGATCATTGTTGCTCGCCCTTCCCTCCCCCCTCCCCCCTCCCTGCCTCCCTCCCCCACCCTTCTCTCTCCCTCTCTCCCTCTCTCTCTCTCTCTCTCTCTCTCTAGAGGTCCCCCCCACCCCTCCATCTCTCTCTGTCTCTGTCTCTGTCTCTGTCTCTCCCCCTCTCCCAGCAGGGACCTTAGCTGCCTTCTCGTTCAGCCTATTAGACAGTCACTCAGGGCGTCCAAGGCCTGCAACCCTGTTCCTCACTCACCCAGCAGGTCAGTGACAGCGTGAGGACCAGAACGGAACTCCCCCAGTCAATGTGATTTCCGCTTCCCCAAAACTCTTCTCGGGAAAACACTTGAACTGCAGTGTCAAAATGAAATAGATCCCGCTACAGCACAGCGTCTTAAAAGAAAGCGTTGGCAGTGACAGACTTGGTTCACCGCTCGGCCTGGGCCCCGGAGAGCAGTGCTCTGATACAGCCCCTCTGCCAGGAGTGATCTCACATCAGGGGTTTTCGGCCTCCCTGTCATGGGATGGCAGTCGGGCAGCATCCTGCGGTCAGATGGGCAGCTGGGGGCCGAGTCCCTAGCACTTACCCAGGCCTGTGTGAGGTTGCTAGGTGAATATGGGAGAGCTTCCCGGGGGTGACGCCCACCCCCATCACAGCTGCCGCCCTCCAGACTGCCGAGCCACCCAGACCGCACACCGATGGCTCTGTTGTGGGAAGGGGGGGGGGGCACAGAGATGTGCCGGGTGCAGGAGCTGTCTGCCTCAGCAGATCGCCCACCCCTTTCCCGTGATGCACTCAGCACCCCTCCCTCCCAGGCAGGACCCCACGTGCCCGAGGACGCCCAGAGTTAGGGTTAGGGTCCCTGCCCCACAGGCTCCTGGGGGCCCACGCTCAGGACAGGGGTTGTCATCACCCCAGCCTCATGCTTGCTGTCACCTCCCTCTGGGAGGACACCATCCTCAAACATGGCAGGGGGAGGGGCACCGGGCTGGGGCGTGGAAAGAGCCTCCAACGTGGAATCCTTTTCAGGAAGCGCCACGTGTCCCCCCTCCTGGCCTCTGGGTTGTTCTCTGCCCAGACATCCTGCCTCCAGAAAGCCCCATGGTTTGCTCTTTTTTTATTTTTCCAGTTATTAATCATATGCTCACCCAACCTATTTCCTCTTCTTAAACACCCAGCCAAACAATTTCCTGGGCCCCTTGCATCTAAGTGGGGCCGTGGAACATGAACAGAAGAGGCAGCTAAAAGAAGATGTGCATTCCCCATGCTCTCTCTTCCTTTTCTGAGGCACCATCAGCAGTGACACGTGACAACAGTAGGGTTAGATGATGGAAGGACTCTGAATCCCTGAGTCACTGCCTGGAGGCGAGCTGCCCCAGCGAGCCACCCAGCCAGGAGCTTCTGCGGTGGATTTTGTGTGAGAGAAGTAAACTTCTAAAGCTTTTATTGTGTTACATCACTGAGATTTGGGGTGTTCTTTTTATAATAGCTCCTAGCGTCATTTACCCCACACATCATACAGATACACTGGAAACAATGCCACAGACAGTAAGTTCTTTTTAGACGGTAGAGGTTACTGTTTCTCCTGTTCCTACCTGAGCTTGAGTCCGAGTCATCTTTCACTTCAGTTAGAAGGGGGCACACAGAGTGCCGGCTCAGGCTGTTCTCTTGTTCTCCCAGGAGGAGCAACCTTATTAGACAGGCCTTCCTGGCCGTTCGCTAAAAGCGTGGGCATTCCATGCCTCCCTGCCCCTTTCCTCTGCTGTTCAGAGTGCCCACCACACTGGACATTAGTTGTTTGTTTATCTTGTCCACGCCCCCTACAAGAGGGTCCGCTCCATGAAGAAGGAACCGTGTCTGTCTAGGGCACTGCCCTGTCCCCTTGCACACAGTAGGTGCTTAATAAATATTTGCCGAAAGTGGAAAGGAGTAAGAAAGCCAGGCTCAGGTGTCTTCTCTGCTCCTAAGTAGGTGACCGCGGGCCGCCCCTTGATCCCTCTGAGTGTGGGTACTTCATCTGTGAATGGGGCCAGTGACTCTGGCCATCCAGTGCAGAAGTCCTGTGAGCGATCACACCAAATATTTATTGTGCACCTACTGTGTGCAGGTGCTAGGCGCCAGGGATGCCGTTCACATGGCAAACGAGAAAGGGCCCGACAGTGAAGACAGCTTTGTCAGGGACATCCATTGCAGGCGCAGTGAGTTTGTTCTGGGGCAGTGGCCACCCAGGTGGGCCTGTTCCATCTTCTGCCATGGCCTTGGTCTCTCTTTGCTTGCTCTGAAGAAAATATTCAGAGCAAGGAATTCAGAGGGTAGGCGGCAACCCCAAGGGAGGGCTTCCCCTCTGTGAAGCAGCCTCAGCTGTGCATCAAGGTCATCTTTTAAGCACAAGAGATTTAAAATGCCATTTGGAAAGCGGAAGTGCTCAGAAGAGAATGTCAGGGTCTCGGGACACCGCCCCGTTTCCCGATCCTATCTGCATTTCTGTGAAACGGGCCGCATCTCCCTGCCTTGATTAGAATCGAGTCCCTTTCTTGCCGTGGCCTTTTGATATTTGACTTTGCACTCGATGCCCCTAAAGCTAACACACACTGGCCTTTCATTTCCAAAGGGTAGTTGGTCGTATTAATGATCGCCAAAAGGCCATAGTTAATTTGCTCTCCTACCTGTTCCTTTCCATTAGTTTGCAAACCAGCAAAGTTCAAGAAAACTTCTGAGCATGAAAGACTAGGGATCTAATTAGGAAGCAGGCAGGTAGTTATAAAACTTTTTAGAACTTAGGGGCCATAGCCGAAGGATGTTTGGGAGATCATACCAGCAAGAGACACTGAATACTGTGTGAGCCAGTCCTAGCCGTGGGCCTGACACACAGGGGCCTGGACAACCTGTAAGTGGGTGAATTGTGACATGTTTAGCCTGTCTTCAGCCTCAGTGAGGGACGCCAGGCCAGGCCATCTGCTCAGGTCAGGGAGTGCCGTACCTGGACTGCAGGGGAAGGGCTGAAGGTGACAAGGGACAAGGGCGGCCCTCCAGCTGCCTCCTTTCTCAGGATATACATACGCATGATGTGAGGCAAGTGGGATAAGATGAGTCTAGTTCGGTCGCCCACACTGAAGGTGTTTCATTGCTGAACCTTGTACCTGGGCCTGAGCATCTCGAAGTTCAGCACCTCACTGCATAGAGGCTGTGGGTTCTCAGAAGCCACAGCCTGATGACTGAGTGCCCCAGGCAGCCAAGTGCCTGTCAGGGATGCTGTCCTACCACGAGCCGCATTTGTGCGTGGGGAGCACGTGACCACAAGAATCCAGACACCATGGTGGTATCACCCTTCTTGGGATAAAACGGGAGCTCGCCTTGCCTCTGGGGAACCAACCCCTGACGCCTCCCATCAGTCCATGTGCTTCAATTAGATTGTCTCTCATCAGTCTGCCCTTCCCCACCCCCACTCCAGGGGAAGGAAGTCCTGGCCAATCTTAGTATCAGATACACACACAGTCCTACTGTGATTGGTTCAGGGGTGGGCACGTGCTCTAACCCCGCCAAAGACACACAGTTATGTCTTGCCGGGGTGCTAAGAGAAAAGTACCACTGGTTTCCATGGAACTTGAACAGAGAGGGTTGAGAAGCTGCTGGAACCGGGAGCTGGAGGGCCCCCTGCAGGAACCTAGCTCACTCCTGTATAGCTTGGGCCAGGTGGGGAAGGGGAAGATCCCTTTTCCTGCAGTGTGTGCGGTCAGTGCCTAACATAGGGCCAGCAGGCAAAGAGGAAGTATTCGAAGGGCCCAGATCCACTGTATAGATCAGGCAATGAAGGGTGAATTTGCAGCTGAAAGGCAGTAAATTGGAGACTGGCACTGTGTGTGTGGCCCTGCTCTAGGTGTCTGAGGTATTGCACAAGCCTTCCTGGTTTGATCTTTGCCCAGAGGCCATTTTTTAATTTGAGATTTTTCTTTTTTTTTTTTTTTGACCCCCGCCCCCGCCATCTGGAGAGGCTAGGAATGAGAAGCACTTTTATTTTCAAACCCAGCTAGTTATGGCTCCTTTATATTTCCTTTACGTTTAAAAACTGAGAAGTTTCTTTTTAGCGCATAAGAAGCAAGGCAGCTTCTTTAACAGGGAGCCTGGAAGTATCCTGAAGAGGATGGTTGAGTCCATTGGGCAGGTTTCCTGGCTCGCACTTGACCTACAGGGACAGCGTCGCCCAACTCCCCGCCACTGCCTGACAAGGGTCCCCTTCTCTCCTCACTCCCCTTTCAGCCCTCCCCAGTGGCCTCCTTAATCCCCACCTCTAGATAAGAGGTGTGTCAAGAATGTGTGAACTTGTTTAAAAACCAGAATGGGGGCCGCCCTTCTGGTTCCCGTTCATGCTATGGGAGGGGGAGCCGCCCTCTGGGACCAAGGAGGCTGCTGTGCAGAGCAAGTTAGGACAGATGCACCGCAGGGCTCCAAGCCAGCCCTCTGCCACCCCCAGCCCTAGAGGTCGACAGAGAGAAGTCAACGTCTGTTTCAGCCACAGTTACACGTGTCTTCCATCCCTCACAGCCTAATCCGGTCCTAACACGCCCCCTCACTGGCTTTCTTGGCCTTGACTGCGTGGGAAACATTCTATTTGTTCATGGACATCTTTGATCAGTGTCTGACTGTTACCCTGATAGATTGTAAGCACGTCAGTAGGTATATATTAGGAACCTAGGATTTTCTTTTTTCATGGCCTTGTTTCATGGTTAACTGTGCGGATCAAGAAGATTAACTGCAGATCTTTCTCATGCCATGAAGCCCGGGGTCCAGACTGAGGACCTTGCCGTGCCTTAAGTGGGACTAAAATATCGGGTGCTGAGGCCAGGTGGAGAGCTGAATACGTGGATATGGTCAGGTAGGCTTTGTTTTCTGTCTGGATAAAGTTTACCTTTTCTGTACTATACAGCATGAATAGCATCATGACTTAAATGTCAGTGTTTACATGACTAATTCCGTGTCCTTTTAACATTCTGGCGCATTACATTTTCCCCCTTCCGTTGGGGGGGGGGGACGGCTTATGCTCCGCCTTTGTCGGTCTCCCCTTCTCTTGCATTGCACTCAAGGTCAATGTCTTGTTTTGAGGCGAGACATCGTTTTGATTCGGGCTGAATGTATTCTGACTTCAGGACATGGCCAGAGTCTGCTGTTTGCCTTCCCCAGTAGCCACACTTCCATTCTTCCCTTCCTAATAAGGCTCCCAATTTGAGCCTGGAATAAAGACTTCATATCCCAGCTCCTTTACAGTTAAATAGCCATTGAGATGTGACTCAGATGATGTCCAGCTGCTGGAGGGGGTTCTTAAGTGGGGGACGAGAGGAGGGAGGCCTTTTCTGCCCCTTCTTTCTTCCTGATGGTGGAAGTGTGGACATGATGGCTGGCCTCAGGCAGCCAAGCTGAACCATGAGGTAGAAGCCACATGCTGAGGATGCCACAGCAGCAGGATAGAAGGAGCCTGGCTCTCTGGTAACTTTGACATCCACCCCTGCTCTTCTTTTATGTAGGAGAAGAGACTAGAATGTCTTGTTTAAGGCACCATTGTTCTGGATGTACTTTCACTTAACGACTGAGTTTGATCCTAATGGGCACAAGGACAACTGGTGAAGTTGGGTTTTTAAAACAATCCTCAGTAGGAGCCTGTTTTCCTCTTTCTCTCTCACCTTACTGGGGAGCTAATTGAGAGTTCCAATTAATTGCCGTTTTTGTTTTTGTTTTGGGGTGGGTACGTGGGCCTCTCACTGTTGTGGCCCCTCCCATTGCAGAGCACAGGTTCCGGGCGCGCGGGCTCAGCGGCCATGGCTCACGGGCCCAGCCGCTCCGTGGCACGCGGGATCTTCCCGGACCGGCGCACGAACCCGCGTCCCCTGCATCAGCAGGTGGACTCTCAACCACTGCGCCACCAAGGAAGCCCGAGAATTTCATTTTTTTAAAATAATTTTTGAATTTTATTTAATTTATTTTTTTATACAGCAGGTTCTTATTAGTCATCAATTTTCTTTTTTTTTTAATTTTAGAATTTCATTTATTTTTTTATGCAGGTTCTTATTAGTTATCCTTCTTTTTTGGGGGGTACACGGGCCTCTCACTGCTGTGGCCTCTCCCGCCGCGGAGCACAGGCTCCGGACGCGCAGGCTCAGCGGCCATGGCTCACGGGCCCAGCCGCTCCGCGGCATGTGGGATCTTCCCGGACCGGGGCACGAACCCGCGTCCCCTGCAACGGCAGGCGGACTCTCAACCACTGCGCCACCAGGGAAGCCCCCATTGCCGTTTTTTGTTCCTGAATGTGGTGTTTGTCACAGCGACACCCACACCCAAGGCCCTGCCAGTGCTGAGAGCTCTCCTTCTCCTGTGGCACGTTGGCTGCCTTTCTCAAGATCGTTAACACCCCTGTTGCCTCTTTGGAGACCCACACGATTTCGGTTTCTGCTGGTGTTTAACACTGCTAAAGGTTGTGGAATCCATCCTTAGTTAAGAAAAGCCACTTAATTAGCATGTCTTGGCCTCGTGAAGATGAAGTGGCTGCACACACGTGTTCTGAGTTGCAGCAGCCCCGCGGCGCCCCGTCTCCTCCTCTCCGATTTAATCTCCTGGCCAGTGTTGGACACATAGAACAGGCTGGGTCTTTCATTCTCTCCTCCCAGGCCCCCGGCCCCTCGTGCATTTTTCATGTCGACTCACTACTCCTGCAACTCCCTCTGCCCTGTAAACGGTATCGATCAGCTGATGAAGCCTTCAGGTAACAGCAGACCACTGATTTTCCAACTCCGGGTCCTCGCTTCTCTTCCTCACCTGGTACCGTGTTCCCCGCTTACATTTCGCCACTAGCAGAGGATTTCTCCACATCCTGCCCACCACTGGCCTCTATCTGGCCCTGCCCTTGTTTTGCGGGTGTTTTGGATAATCAAGAAGATGAGCTTAAAAGAAACCACGTCCGCGATTTAGATGCCACTCGGGCCCCAGTTCCTCGCCAGATGGGCACCTCCACAGGGCTTCTTAAGGGTGCTGCCTGCATGGCGGCAAACCACCACAGAGCAAGAGACCGAGAGAGAGCAAGCAGGAACCCGCAGTGCCTCTTATGACCTAGCCTCCTGTGCCATCTCTTCCGCTTGTTTTCTCTTTGTTAGAAGTGAGTCACTAAGGGAAGCGGAATTAGGCTCCAGCATCGGAGGACATGCCGCACACTCTGTGGACATATTCAAATTATCATACTGTGCCCTCTGGACACAAGTGGACATGCAGACATACTCCCCCCTGCAAAAAGGTCTCAGCCCGTCACAGCGTTGGCTCCAAGTCCTGGTCTCGTCATCCAGGTCGGAGGGAGCTCCTCACGATAGTTCCTTAAGTGCAGCTCCCGGAGTTCACCTCCTTTCCACCTGGAGACCTGCGAGCTAAGAGCCAAGTGATCTGCCCCCACAGACCCAGGTCAGGCATGGGAG
>NC_083319.1:7327325-7492816 GCF_963455315.2 Globicephala melas
CACCCCCGCCACAATGCCCTCCCTCTGTGCCCATATTCCAGGCCCTGCTAGAACGTCACCTCCTCCACAGAGCTTTCCCCCAGCTCCCCCAGAGTCCCTCACACCCCTTGCTCCGCGGCTGGCCCACTGGGTATCTTACTCCTCCCACTAAGTCAGAAGTTCCTTGAAAGCAGGACTCTGACCTTTTCACCTCCACATTCCCTTGTATGGAGCATACATGGAAAACCTGTCACCCGACTTGGGTATGAGTCTGGGGCACAAGAAGCCTTCACCTTTGTTCTCCTTCCAATCCAGCTCCTGCCTGGACTTTTCCTCCTAGAAGAAAGCCCCTTTGCTCTCACCTCCCCTGAGCATGGCTTGGCCTCAGCCCCTTTGAGCCAGAAAGGAACACAGCTGGAGTTCAACTTGTTCCCTGGGGCCTCTCCGGCCCAGGATGGCGGGAAGCCGGCACCCCCGCCCCTCCAGCTCTGGGGGCCAGCCCCACCCTCAGATTTCCCTGGGACCCGCTGGCCCTCGGGGGGTGAGAGCAGCGCAGCCATCCTTCACAGAGCGCAGGTGGGCCGGCGGCACGAACCATCGCCGCGTTCCATCTCCCAGGTCCTGCGTGGCCTTCCCACCCCCCCCCCCGAAGCCCTTGCCCACATCCTGCCTTCCCCACCCCACGGCAGCTGATAGCCTCGCCTCGCAATTCCCTGCAGAACTAAATCCAGTACAATCCGCCTGATGGATGCCAAGGGTCTGCCTTCCCTCCGTGAGGAAGGACCACCAGCCTGGCGCCTTCTCCAAGGCCCGCTTGCATCAATGCTCCCCTCAGGCCGGCATCGCCGCCCTCTCACCTCTCCCGGGTCGCCCCCAGCGGAGGGCGGACACGGCAGCCTGCAACGAAGGCTTCCCTGACCTTGAGCCCCTGCCCACCCTCCCAGTCTCTGCTCCCTTCGCAACAAAACTGCTAACGGTCGGTAAGGAGCAAGTACGCCGCCCAGCTCCACACTCCTGCTTCCGGGCGGGGGGGCTCGGATGAAGGGCCTCTGTGCTCCCACAAGCCCCTCACCAAGCCACCGCGGGCGCCAGGCTCACCTGCCCCTCCGCGTTCCGTCCCCGCTCCCTCGCGAGCCCACTCCCGCGCTCCCACCCAACTGGAGCAGCCCTTCGCAAGGACACAAAGACCCAGGGCCCTGCCTCTGTCCTTAGTCACACGTCCAGCGTGTCGACACCACCTCCAGGGCCCCTCACGGCACTGCCCCGCAGGCTCCCCTGCTGCCGTGCCGAGTCAGTCCCTTCTCTCCTTCACCTCCCACCGCCCTGTGAGCGGGGAGCCTGGGCCCATCACTTGCTGCCCAGCCCCTCGTCCACTGCAGCAGCCCGGCTGCCTCGTGCCCAGCTGCCCACCCCACACGCCCGCTTGCAGCTAACAGCATCCCCAGGCCCAGCGGCAAATCCCCTCCCCACGCAGCCCCGCCTCAGGAAGCGGCATCCAGCCACACGTGCCAGGACCTGGGGCTGCCCTTGGCTACTCATCTCCCGCTCTTCCTTCCTCCGGGCGGCCACACGCTGAACACAGCCTAAAGCAGACCACTGCTCACCACCTGCACGCCGAACCCTCACCTAGGCCACCAGCCTCGCAGGTGGGGCCGCCTCCACCCACCCACCCCGGGCCCTTCTCCTGTGCAACCCCCGCCCCCCCACCCCCGGCAGCTTCCCACAGACAGCTCCCAGCCTGGACCTCAAACCCCTCAGCAGAGCTCACGAGGGGCCCCCCACCAGGGCCCCCGCCCACCCCACCCCCACCCCCGAGCCTGGCCTCCCCCGCCCTGCCTCCCAGCCCTCCCCACCCCCCCCCACCGCCCCCTGCCCTGGCCTGCAGCTCTCCCCGTGGCCCTTCCTCCTCGGTGGGGTCTCAGCTCATGTCTTTCCTGACCCTTGTAGCTCAGGCAAACTCCCCCGCTGACCCTCTCTAATTAACTGCTCTCATTTCCTTTGTAGGAACATGCCACTACCTAACATTCTGGTATTCGGGGATTTACTGTCCCCAACGCTAGAATGAGACATATGTAGCCACTGTTTGTGAAATGAATGAATCTCAAAATCCGTGATCTAAGTACTATTATGCCCATTTTTCAGATCAGGAAGCTGAGGCTCAGACATGAAGTCAACTCTCAGGGTCTCCTAGCTACCACGCAGCGGGCTTTGGGTTGAACTCACGTCGGCCTGGCTCCTGGCCAGCAGGCTCTCTGTGCCCTGTGCAAGGCCTCCCCTCCGAGGCTGGCAGAGAGGCCAAGGGCTCTTGTTGTCAGAGGAGGCTCGTCTGAAGACAGAAGCCAAGTCTCAGGCACTGCAGCCCCACAGAGACTCCCAACTCCAGCAGGACAGGGACATGAGGCGTGGAGGAGAGCGAGCACAGAGCACCCCCTTAAAAACTGCAGGGGCGCGGTTCACAGCTAGGCCCAGTCCAATGGCTCCCCAGGCCAGTTCGGGGCTGACCCAGGGGTTCAGAAAGGCTGCCTTGATCAGGAAACAGCCGCAGCGACCGCGGAGCGTTTGCTACGGGCAGGCCCTGCGCTGAGGACTTCACACCCCTCATTTTCTCCTGGCAAGCGCCCTGTGAGTATCCCCATTTTAGAGATGAGGAAGCTGAGGTTCAGAGAGATTCAGGAACTTACCTAAGACCCTGCAGCTGAGGGTGGAGACAACCGGGATTTGAACCCGGGTCTCCACTTCGGAACCGCCTAGGCAACCCAGACCCCAGCTGGACCAGCTCAAGCCCCAGATTCCGTGGCCCAAGGGAAGGGGACTTGATGGGGGACAAACTGTCCCGTGGAGAAGGAACACTCATGTGGCATGAAAAGACACACACAGGTGACAGGTGTAAAGAGAGGCTTTAATCTGAAGAGCAATGAAGGCGCCAAGGGCTGGGGCCCAGGGGGCACAGGGAAGGAGGGGCCAGGAAGCTGCGGTCTGGACCCTGGGAGGGAGGGAGGGAGGGAGGGACCGAGCCTTTCCTAGGAAAACTATTGCTGTGACTCCTGCAGCTCGTGTCCCAGCCTCTGCCCAGGCCGTCGGCCTAGACCTGAAGGCCAAGCCCCTGAATTGTGCTTCTCGGGTGCTCCCCCTTCCCAAAGGCTGTGTGGACCCAGATACGGGGAGGGGGCGGTGGAGACGGGCCGACCTGGGCTTGGGCAGGGAAGAGTCTGCGAGACCCAGGCCTGGGAGCAGCGCCCCCCGCAGAAGAACATTCTGGAACTGGCCTGCAGCTCCCAGCACCCCCTCACCCCCCAGGTGGGCCTGCCCGGCCCAGCTCCTGCTGGTCGTCGGAGCCCATTCTGGAACTCCAGCAGGCAGAGTCCCGGGCGGTGGGAGGGCGAAGGGAGTGGGCTGCTGTTTTCGGAGCCCTCCTGCGGCGCACTCACCCACCGCCCAGCTAGAGGGAAGCAGCAGCAGCGAGGGGCGTGAGGGTGAGCCCAGGTTCCCCGCGGCCACACTGGCCCCGAGCCCACCCCCCTTCCTTCAGAGCTTCTGCCACCCCCTCCCAGCCAGGGAGAGCTCTGGAAAGGCAGGCCTCACCCAATCCGCCGGTGAGCTAGCCCTGCCGGCGCCCTCCAGAGGCCACCCTTGAAGCAAGAGCCAAAGAGCAGAAAAGCAAGGATGAGGCACTGGACACAGGTGCCCACGGGCCCAGCGGGCAGGCGTGAGGACGAGCTGGGAGGGTCACCGGCCAGAACAGCCAAGGCTTCCCCCACCCCCACCCCCGGGCTGGCCGCCAGCCTCAGCGTCCAGCCCTCAGGACACCCAGACACCCACCCAAACAGGGCTCGGGAAGTTGACCCCCGGCGTGGGGAACAGCTGCTCCAACCCCTAGAAAGACAACCTGGCAAGGGAAAGCAAGGGCAACTGCACACACCTCCCTCCCCACAGTGGCCCGGACAGCCTGCTCTCAAATGGGACTGAACAGGGAGGAGAGGGGGCCCAGGGACCCTGCACCCGCCCCTCTCTCCTTGCCCGTCCGCCACAGGGCAAGTCAGGAAACTGGCCACACTTTGGTCACTTCTCCCACCTTGGGTCGTTCAGCCTTATGCCCTGAACCTCCCTCAAGCCCACGCTCACCACCCACCCCAGTAAACAGCCTCTCATCAAACAGAAAGAACACAGGGAGGGGGTGGGGAGGGGGCCACAGCCGGGGTGGGGGAGGGCGGGCACTAGCACGACGTGACCGGATGGATGGGCAGCAGGCTCCCGAACTTGAAGTGCTGGATCACGGGGAACTTCTCCAGGCACTGCGAGGAGGAGGGAGCAGACAAGAGAGGTGAGGGCCGCCTCCGAGGGACCCCTGGACGACTCCGGAGGCCCGGAGCAGTGCAGCTCCAGCAGGTGCCCACCCAGGGCCCAGGAAGCAGCCAGGCCTTTGGTGAAGGGCAGAGCTTCCGACCCATTCCTGATCACCCCCTCCCATCCAAAGACCCCGCACTCCACGACAATCAGGTCAGGTCCACCAAATAACGAGAATGAGAGCGAGTGAGAGGGACCGAGGGAGGGGGGAGGGAGAGAAGGCAGCCTAACCCCACAAGGCGGCCGCCAAGAAGAGAGGCAGCCGTGACATCACTTGGCCCAGAGGGACAAGTTGGGGACCAGAGGTGAAAAGAACCCTCCAGATCATGGGGGTTCTCCTAGCCCTGGAGAAGAGGTGTGGGGATACTGGGACCCAGGCCCGAGAAGGGTCCAAGGCCCATTTTCCCAATGTTCAGTTCTCTGGACTGAAAAAGGCATCTTGGCACTTCCGAGTGAGACAATAAGAAGCAGCTGACAGCCTCCCCACCCCCAGGGCAATTCCCAGCAGCCCTGTGCGTGGGGCAGAGCACAAGAGCGCTGCAGGGGGATGGCTGAGCAGGGGATGGCGCTGCTCCCTGAACCCAGCCCAGCCAGGGCCTCGGCCCCAGGGCTCTGGCAGAGGAGGGGAGACAGAGAGCAGCAGGACCGACCAAGAAGCTGGCCTGGCCCGCAGGCAGCCGGAGCCCAGGCCCACAACGCACAGCACCGGGAAGGTGACGGGCCCCCGGCTCCCAGCCCCCCGCACCAACCCTGCCATGCCTGCCCACCACACAGGCAGCAGCCCCGCACGTGTGAAGAAGGATCTGCCTCCTCTCAGACCTCTGGCCACAGAAACAGGCAGCATGTGCACCTCCTGGCTGGGGTGCAGCAAGACTTATGGCCTCCGAGAGGGTGGGAGTTCCATCCTGTGACCGTGCTCTCCTCCAACTAACTCAGAGAAATAAAGGCACGCCAGCGCTGGCCCAGGTTCCCTCACCTCAACAACCAGCCGCAGAGGTGAGGAGGTCTCTGCCCAGCTGTGCGTGTGTGTGCGCGTGCGTGTGCGTGTGTGTGTGTGTGTGTGTGTGTGTCAGAGTGGGGGGTGGGCCACAAGGCCTGAAGGAAGGGAAATCTACAGTGGAAGGATGGGGAACCAAGCTCTGTCTGTGTGGGAGCAGAGCTCCAGGCCAGCCAGGCTCCTGGGCCTGGGGCACAGAAAGTGGGGAGCAGGCAGCTGGGGGTCGGCGGGGGGCGGGGGGGGAGGGAAGAGCAGCAGATCCAGAAAAGGCAGCTTCCATTGTGCTTACGTCATGGAGGAAGTGGTGGGAGTTTGTCAAAGGGGAGCCCCCCCAGGGTCCTGGAATTCCAGAAAGGGTCAAAGGTCAACCTGCTTCTAGCTTTCAGGCCTGAGAAACTGCGAAGGCAAGAGGCCTAGGGGGAGGGCCCAGGGGCAGAGGTTCTCTCCACTCTGCCCTCAGGGACCCAGAACAAGCTTCCCCAAGGCCTGGGGCAGGGCGGGGGGCGAGGAGCTGGGCTAAAGGCAAAAGGCTGCTTGGGGCAAAGGAAGTCGGGGGCTCCAGGGTCACAGCAGAGGGAGCCTCTGGCCAGGCCTTTCTCCAGTGACCGGTTCCCCTGCGCTCCCCGTGTCCTGGGCAGAGCAACAGCTTCCGCCTGCCCATGTGCAGACCTTCCAGCTGGAGGCCCTCCCAGGTCCCGGCGACTCAGGGGAAGAAGGGGCTCCCCAGGTCCTGACAGGCCCTTCTGAAGGGAGCCCCAGCACAGTGACAGCCCTCAGGAAAGACAGACCCCACCCCCCACAAGGGTCCCGGAAAGCATCTGGTTCTTCAGTTCAGAAAGGCTGAACTGACAGGCAGTTTGGAGATGCAGGCAGCTGGTCCCAGATCCCGATGCCAGGCCCGGTCAGGCCTCTGTGGCAGCTCAGGGGACCCGCTCCCCTCCAGCAGCCATCTC
Source organism: Globicephala melas (assembly GCF_963455315.2). Classification (NCBI taxonomy): domain Eukaryota; kingdom Metazoa; phylum Chordata; class Mammalia; order Artiodactyla; family Delphinidae; genus Globicephala; species Globicephala melas. The sequence continues at coordinate 7,333,599 of NC_083319.1, forward strand.
TGGCCAGGGGCTCTGGCCTTTGCTAACCCCCATCTGGACTTCAAGAATGGTGAGCCTCAAAGGTCTTCCGCAAGGACCAAGAACGGGTCTGGAGAAGCAAGTCCTTGCCTTGCTTTCCCCTGAGCAAAGAGCATGTGACCACAGGACTCACAGGGACCAAAGACTAAGGGCAACCTGCTAGCAACTTGCCAACGAGTGTCGCACGTCACAGAGGCTTGGCGTCCTTACACTAAAGGCAGTGAGTTCCAGCGCTGTCCTACAAAGCCGTGTGGCCGCCACGCAGCGCCCGGCAGGCTGCGTGCGCCCAGGGCTGGAATTTCCGGGTCTCAGGAAGGGCGCTGGGTTATCTGCTCGTGCTCCCTCGTCTGGTCCTGAGCTGTGGGCACTTTTCAGTGGCTGACCTCCTTGGGCTCAACATCCAGAGAGATACTGACAACCGTTACACCACGGACCGTTTCGTCTGTGTGGCCCCATCACCGCCTCTAATCTTAATCTGCTCCTCCCTCAACCTGTCAGCCAGAGTTCTTTTGCCTTTGGACAGGGCAGGTAGGGAAAGGAGGCAGGGTCTCCTCTGCCCTTAGGGGCCCAGGTCAAGCTAAGTTTAGTCACTCGAGTAAGAGCCTGCAGAAAGGACGGATCTTACCAAAGAGTCCCGCCTTGGGGGGGGGCGTGGCCAGCAGGGAGTCCCCTTCAGCACCCACTGTGGGACTGGGGCGGGCAGGGGTGTCAAGAACAACAGAACACGCAGAGGGCAGGACCCCAGGTGCTCCCCAGCAGGAGGGCCAGCGTGGAGGGCCGGGCTGCGGCCGGAAGGAGCCTGCACAGCCCCAGCAAAGGCTCCTCTCAGATTAGAGAGGTATGTGGGCTGGAACCTAAACACAGGATGTGAAGTCCAGAGGAAGGGGACCGGAGGCGGAGGGGGCGGAAGGGAGAGAGAAGGCCAGGCCCTGTCAGTTCCAGAGCCTTTAACCCCTTCAGGGCCACGCAGAGGGATCCAGGCCCACTGGAAGCGCTGGTACTACCAAACGCACCCAACCCCCTACAGCCTGCCCTCCCTGCTCCTCTGCCTCTGTTGATGGGTCTGAGTGAGCTCTGGGTGTAAGGAGGCCACCCGAAGAACCCCCCGTCCCCAGGAGAGGAATGACCAAGGGTCAAGAGAGGCGCACCCGCAGGGCAACACCTGAGACCACCAGCCTGAGGGTGAAAAGAGGGGACTTTGGGACCCACTCCTCCAGGTGAGGGACTTTACGCCCAGGCCCTCCCCTGGCCAAGGTCAAGCAGTTCCAGGATTGGTCTGCATAAGATGTGCAAGGAGCCAGAGGAAAGCACGGGGTGGGAAGAAATGTCTCCTCCCTACTTGCCAGAAAAGAAGCCACCTCCTTGGCTGGGAAAAGGGTGCCAAAGAGGCGAGCAGAGAAGGGCAGGAGAGGGGGCAGCCGCCTCCCAGCGCGGGGAGCTCTGGAAACCCAGACCTCCCCCTGCCTCTCTGCCTGGAGAGCAGCGAGGACCACCTCAAGTGGTTATTAAAAATGCCAGCTCCCGGCCTCCCACCTGCCCGGCGATCAGACCCACCAAAGTTGGAGAGACATCACTTCGGATGATGCCTCCGAAGGATAAAACCCTTTCCCAGGCCTGTTTTCATTTTCGTGTCCCCACAGGAGACAGAGCTGAGAAGGGCCTCCAGCCATCTGACAAGTGGGAACAGAGACCCCCGAGCAGCGGGGCCATGGCTCAGTCACAGGGCAGAGCTGGGCCTCAGTCCAGTGCTTTTCTGACTGCCCATCCCACAGACAAGAGATGCTGAGGCCTCAAGCGTCAGAGGGGCTGGCTGGCAACTCAGAACTGGATTCAGAGCAAAACAGCGGGGTGGGGATGAGGGCGAAGCAGCCCAGGACCCAGAGTGCAGGCCAGTCCCCACTCACCTCGGCCTTATACATGCGGATGAGACCCTGGTTCACTTTGGACCAGGAGGGGACGGCACTGATGTTCCACAGCTGGTTGGAGTGCTCTGCAAAGGGGCCTGTCTTCATCTGGAAAAAAAAAGAGTCCACAAGCTGGAGAGATGGGTCGCCCGGGAGCCCAACCCCTGCTCCCCTGCAGCAAGGTTGCGGGAGCATACACACGTACACACACGCACAAGTTGCAGGCCCGTACATATATGTGGACACACACACAAGGGCCAGGACAGGGTCCCTCTTGGCCTGCCACAGGCAGAGCTGGAAGAGCTGAGGGAGGGGTCGGTTTGGGGGAGGGCCCAGACCAAACCCAGGCATCTGACTGCCCTCTGCATGGCAGGCGGAAGGAGAAGGAAAAGAGGGGGCAGACATGAGCCACAGGGTACCTGCAACAGATGCGGGAGGAAGGTCTGTTTAGAAAGCCAGCCTGACCTGGCAGGGGAGTGGGGAAGGGAGGGCAACGGCAGCCACGGCTCTGTTCCCAGTCCCTCCTCTTGGAAGGAATTCTGCGGCAAGCCCAGTGGAGCCCCCACGATATCAGAAACCACCGCGCTGAGACGAGGAAGAGCTCGTGTACCTGAGTGCACCCCGCGAGCAGCACAAGGCCAGCGTGTCTGTGTTTGCTAACAAGCCGTTCACAGTCCCCCGCCACACAGTCCCCTCCCGGGCTTTGAAGCAACACTGATGATGCTGGGGGAACGGGTCTCAGCACCCGCAGCCCCAGGTTTCAGAAGAAAGAGTTTCAAAAGCAAAGAGGCTGAGCTGGCAAGAAAGCAGACTTGGACCTTGAGGAGGTGGAAGGTTCCAGAAGAGGCTGTGTGTGGAGGCGGGGCTGGTGGAGAGCTGTTCCAGAGAGGAGGGATGGGTCTCCATACTGGGCACCATAAGCATGAGGTCCCAGGAACACAAACCCCCCACCCTTCAGCTGCGGCCTCGCCTGGGGACCCGCTCTCGCAGGCCTCTCACTCCTGCAGCAAGGCAACTCTCACAAAACTGTAAGATCTACGTCGAAAAAGATGCCATTCTACCCTTGCCATCTCCCTCCCCTGGCCCAAGTCCCCCCAAAGCCTGTCTCAACCCCCGGGGTTCGAGCAGTGAGGCCATGGCCCATGGTCCCCACAGGGCTTCTCCTGGGCCAGTCCCTTCACCCAGAATCTTTCCCCTTCTCTCTGTAAGGCTCCCTCCTCCAGGAAGGCAGTCAGTAGCCCCCAGCCTGCAGGGGCTTGGCCTTCAGGGTGCTTTGTTCCCAAAGTCCCACTCCGTCAGGCTCCACCCCGCCCTCCCCTCGCCCTGCCCCGCCCCTTCCCCAGGCTCTGGGCCCCACGGGAGGAGCGCCAGGCTCTAGCCCTCTCCTGCACACTTCCAGGCCCTGAGAAGCTCAGGGATCACTGGAGCTGGGGAACCAGTTTCACTCTGGACTAGGCCCCGTGAGCGAACCACCCAGGAGGCACCCTGCTGGCTCTGTCACAGCCGCAGCTCCAGGGGTCTGCTCAGCGAGGGCTCCGTGGCCAAGGCTGGCCCAGGGACGTGGGGAAACCAGGGGTTCTGCCTGTGGGCCAGCCTCCCCCGCTAGGGGCACGGGGTGGGGAACCCAAAAGGCCTCTCTGGCCCGCTGGCAGAGCCGGGGGAGGCGCGAGCTCCGGAGCCCCAGTGGCCTGGGCCGCCTCCATGGAAAGGCCAGAGATGCTATTTAGGGGGGCTGCCCCCACCCCCAGCCCCAGCCTTCAGGGTCCCAAGGTCTCCTCAGGTCCTTCAGAAGGAGCCTCTGCAACTCTGGAAAGGAAAGCAGATAAGGGGGGAATGGGGTCAAGAAGACAAAAAACATTCGCTCATTCCAGCCACAAAGGGAGAAGAGAAGGAGCGAGAAGCAGCGAGCGAGCTGCAGGCCCGCAGTGACCCCAGGGGGATCGCATGAGTCAGAGCAGCCATATTGAGCAGGAAATTACTCACAGACGCTGCGTTCCTGCCTCTCCACTCCCAAGAGAATCGGCCTTTTGTAAATGGTTCCTCTGTCAGTAACTGAGGGGGGTGGGGTGGGGGGAGGCTCTGCACAGCGCCTTCCTGTCAGCTCCTTCCCTTCCAGCTGAAATCTGATCCCTCCCTTCCCCAAACTCCAAATTTAGAAGCCAGATTGAAACTGAAATTCTTTTCCTGCCTGCCCTGGGCTCTTAAAGGCGCCAGGGCTGCATTTCCTGAGGCGGCAGGAGCCCTGCAAGGTGAGGTCCCGCATTAGGGACGCTCAGGGCCACCGGGGCAGGTCGCAGGCTGGTCCCGGCGGGAGGAAAAGCACGGTCTCACTTCCAACTTCTTGTCTGTTAAATCCCGTAGCTGCACCAGCTCTAGTGATCCCTGGGGTCTCCAGAGGCAACACCGCCCCCTTCCTGACCACAGCACACAGAGCTCCACGCAGGCCGCCAGGTCCCCACGTCCCAGCGTCAGGCCTCGGGCCTCCCTCACCACCAACTGGGGGCTGCGAAAACCCTGGTCCGGGTGGTGAGCCCAGACTCCGGAGAACTAGCACAATGTGTGCCACCGTCAGGAGCTGCGCCAGCCTGCTCTAGGCTGGCCGAGTGGGTGAGAGGGGCTCTCGCCGGTCACTCAGCTCTGGGGCACGTCCCCTGCTAGCGGCCAACGTCCCCCACCAGGCCCAAGCACCGAGGCCCCGGGCGAAAACCAGGCCTCGCAGAGGGCGTGTGGAACCACCAAGGAACTCCAGGGCCTGCCGGCCTCCTGCCAGTTCTTGCCTCTCCCTCAACTGTTACCAAAACGTCCGAGTTCAATGTGTCTTTAGTGCCACCTAGTGGCCACTGTAGGATTCCCTCTAGCAGAGGACCTGGGTCCCAGACTGGAGCAAAGCTTTGGGGTTTTCACACCAGCATAATCGAACAAACAAACAAGGAAACAAAGTTTTAAGCTGGAGTCAATTCCCATACTCCCTGAGGCCCAGCCTGGCGTTCCTCCTTGTTACTGACAGGGACCCAGGGGCTTGGCCAGCCGGAAGGGCTTAGCCTCTTACCCCCAGGAGCGGGCGAGGCCACCCCTTCTCCTCACCCAGCTCCTCCTGGGGTCTCCCCAGCGCCGCACACCCTCCCGTTCTACTCTGGAGAGAGCAGCATGTGACTGGTTCTCAAGGCAGCGAGCCAGGCTGCCCCGGAGTCCTTCCGACCTTGGGCTGCCTACAGTGCTGAAAGCAGCAGATCCCAGCTGTCAGGACGGCCTTCATTTGCTGACTTGGAGAAACGCGGCATTCCCCTCTGGCCTCTGCAGTTGGGCGCAGGCCTGAGCCGACTGCTGACCAGGAGAGTCTGGAGTTATGGCTGCTTGGCCAGGCGTCTCCCCCTCTTCAGGGGGCTCAGAACGGGCAGCCAAGAGAGAAGCCCGCACAGGCAGGGGCACCCACGGGTGTGCGAGGGACATCACCGGGCCAGCAGGAATGCCTGCGGGCGTCAGGAAGAACGGGGGCGAGACCCTCTCCAGGCGGCAGAGCCAGGGTGCCCTCTGGGAGCCTGCGGGGTGGGTACCAGGCAGGGAGGATGAAAGGTCCCCACACCTCCTGAGAGGCCCGAGCGCAGTGGGTCCCCAACTTTCATGCCTGATCACCCGGCATATGTGTTTAAATTCAGGTTCCTAGCGCTCGTCCCCCAAGATTCTGATTCAGAAAGCTGAGGTGGGGCCCAAGAACGTGCATTTTCACAAGCTCCCCAGGTGACCCTGAGGAAGCGGTCCAAGGCTGCACTGGCGGGAGGCCCTACTTTAGCAGGACAACGACACCCAGTTAAACGACCCCCGCTGGGTGGGCTGGGGGTCCAGGCCTGCTCACTTGCACTTCCAGCACCTCCCTTGGCCCAGGTCCAGCAAAGGCGTGTCCCTTCAGCAGGGATCTGTCCTGCCTTCCACTCCAGTCTCTCCAACTCTTGCAATGGCTTTGTCGCACACGTCCACACGCACACAGCTCTGCAGACCCTGTGGCCCCCACCCTTCAGACCTGCTGCGTCGGCCACCAAGTCCACCTAATGACCAGGTCTTAATCCGTCGGCTCCAGTAGAAACCCCAGAGTACTGATTTAGAGGAAGAGAGCCTGGACAGTCAGAAGGTGGCTTAACCTTTCAGAGAGGCCTGGCTGGGCTTCCTTCTCAACAACCCACTTCAGGGCTTGGCCCTGCCATCTTCAGACGGCAGCTCCGGCTCCTGTGTCCAAAGCCACCAGCCTCAGCCCCTTTTGGCCCGGAGGCTGCCGCGGGCCCCTCCCTCAGCCCTTCCGCTCACCTCGGTGATAAACAGGACGCACTCCAGGAACATGTAGTCCTTGTGGCACTCGTTCACGGCCTTCTCATCGACAAAGTGCCTGGGCTCCAGACACGGGTGGTCTGGAAACAGCAAAGAGCCCCGGGGTTTAGAAGCAGGCGTTCGCGCCGGCGGGGCACCGCAGCCCGGTGCCACCTGCACCCACCGCCCTCAACGCCTGACCTCGCTGGAGCCATCGATGGCCCTGTGCAGGTCTGTACTCTGTGTAATAAGCTCCGGCCCTGCTGCTTTCCAGCCATGCCACCCAGTTGCCTCACCCGTGCAGTGGGGCTGTGGGGTGCCACCTGAACGTCAGGAGCACCGTGAAGCACTCGGCACGGCGCCTGCACGGGTGAGTGCCGCTCAGCGGTTTGCCGGCAAAGAGCCTTCCCAGGGTGCTTGCGTGATCTGCCTGAAGCACAGAGAGCAGTGCCTGGCGCAGGGAAGTACTCAACAAAGGGTCGTTTATTAATGTTACTCCGTTAGGCAGTTAATCCTACGTGGAAACAGACGTGGACCCTTCACCCACTCCCACTGGCTCGCCCGTGGGAAAGTGGGAGGAACCCCCAGAGCGGGCCCGGAGCGAGCAGCAGCTCCTCGATAGGCCCCCCCTGCGCACGGCTCGATAATAACAGCGGATGACGCTGGTCACTGAGTCAAAAGAACCCCTCATTTTCAACATAAAACCCCGCAGCTGCCGCCAGGAGCCGGGGCGCATCTCACACCGGTCCATTACGCGCCAGGTGCCCTCGCCCCAGCCCGTCGCTTTCCATCATGTGCCTCAGCCTCCCCAGCCTGCACGCCAGCCGCAGCAGAAGGTCGGCGGCAAGCAGCCTCCGTCAACAGCCGGTCTAATGCCTGCTTTCCGAGCTGCCACTGTGTGCCCTGGGCAGGAGGGGAGGGAGGAGGGCCAGGGCACCTCAGTACCTATCAGCTGCGAACTGCCCCAGATGAAGGGCAGAAACTGGAAGTCATCCAGGCCCCACACGCCCTGGCTGCCGGCCGGCTCCATCCTGTACGTCTTCTGGAGCTTCCGCATAACCTCAAGGTACCTGCACAGGAGGGCAGGGAAGGGAGGGGAGGTGGCAAAAAGCAGAAAGACAGTCTCAACCCTTCGGCCAATGGGAGCAAAGGAGGCCGGAAATAACCACCTGAGAGTGTAACAGATCTCCTTTTCAACGAAACCCTGCATGCCTGTGTTACGCATCAGCTGATACACTCAAAATTATGGAACTTCATTTTCTTCCCTCACACTCAGCCTCTTTTGGCCCAGCAAAGGGGCAAAACACCAACTGGGAAAGGAGGTTAGTGCCATCACCTCCTGACAACTTGAGAGCCTGGGCAGGAGCCGCAGCTTCTCTTGCTTCGGGTTGCCCATAGGAAAGCTGATGGGAGTCCAAGGAGATCATCCCCTAGATCCCTTCGGGAACCGCCCTTGGAGCTGCGGCATCAGCAGCACCAGAGTGGGGCCCTGAACACATGTGTCAGCGCCCTATGGTGACGGAGACACACCCACGTGCCGGGAGGTGGTCTGGGTGGTGAGGGGAGCACGTCAGAGCCTGACTGCTTGGGTTCAGCTGGCTGTGACCTCAGTGAAAGGACCTGATTTCTCTATGCCTCAGTTTCCTCATCTATAAAATGGAAATGAGCGTCTTGGTGAGAATAAAAAGAGTTGTATGTAAAGCGCCTAGAAGTTACCTCTACGCGATAAATGCCACAGAAGCATTAGCGGTCGTTACGTAACATTCCCTTCACTTATTTTTACTTGAACCTGTCAGAAGGAGGAGTCCTGTACACCCTGTTCACAGTCACAGCTTGATTAGGACAGGACAAGAGAAGCAACGGCCCCTCCGGAGCCCCCTCTAGCACCCCGTCCCCAGTCTGATGGTAACAAGGAGGAAAGAGACCCGGCTGCTCCTCCCCCGGCCGCCGCCCCTCCCGCTGGGCTCACTCACCGATTGAACACCTTGAAGACAATGGCTATTTGGTCGTCCACTCGCAGCACCCCTATCTTGCAGAGACAGCAGAGGAAAGCAGCAAAAGCAGCTTCATGTCCTGGGGGAGAAAACACAGCCGAGGTTGACAGTCTTCCAGAAGGCGTGGGACTGTTCTTGGTCCCACCAGAGTCCAAATCACTGCTAACTTCCCCTCTAAGGACGGAGGTGAACATGGAGGTGACGGGGCCTCTTCCCCATCCAGGAAGAACTAGGTTCTTTAAAGAACCACTAGTACTATAATCCTACTCCTGAAAAGGCCCAGGCTGGTGACGCTTCAATAGGCATTCACATCTCATTCTGGGGGTTTAACTCACTCATCAGTTCTGCCCTATTTACGCAGCACCTACTGCAGGTGGCCATCACCGCCCCTGTCAGGCACTAGAGGGACAGAGGCCAGAAGTCCCTGCCCTTGTTTGATAGTTTATGACCTATCAGGATGACAGACATTAAATATACAATCACTTCTATGAACCTACCTCTGAAGGAGAAGGATAGGGTGATAATTGGAGGATATCACAGGGGGATCCTGACATTAGGGTTCAGGAAGGCTTCCCTTCAGAAATAATATTTAATTTGAAAGATGAGTAAGAGCTGGCAAGGCACAGGGTGTGAGGGAAGCAAGAAGGGCACTCTAGCCAGGAGAAACAGCACATGGAAAGGCCCTGAGGCCAAAAAAAAAAAAAAAAACAACCACCGTGATATGTTTGAAGAACCCTAGGAAGGCCAGTCTGGCTAAAGCAGAGAGAGCAAGGGAGAAAGTGTAATGCAATGGGGCTGAAGATCAGACAGGCATTTACAGCCACAGGAAAAAAGGAGCCACTGAAGGCTTCGAAGCATGGCCACACTGCAGGGTCAAAGGGCACCCCCCTTCCTTCCCAGTCATGTCAAATAGAAATGGTCAGCGCTACAGAAACCGCCAGCTGGACTCTGGGCCGAATCCCATGGTTCATGGTGTCATAATAAACATATCTGGAGGGAGGGGAGGAGAGAATATTTCAGTGGCTTCCTGTCCTATTTCTGCAGAATAAGGGTCCCTCCAAGGGCCTGGAAAGCTTATGAGCTGTTACTTTCACCTGCACAGTTTTTGACCATGACCAGCCAGAGTCCAGGCCACCATCACGCAGGGGCAGTCATCACCCTTGCACAGCTAAGAGCATCTGAGAGTGGAGGAAAAACCCAGCCCCTGCTGACCTGGCCACTCCCCACCTCCAGGTCTTCCTGGTCGGCTGGCCTCAGTCAAAGCGCCGCCCCTAAAAGTCTCACTCGATAATAAGCCTGTTCCTCAGCATCAGGGGAGCAGATGACAGAACTTTCCCATGACCCAGGTCCCAGGGGGCCCTTCTCCAGGCCTGCCCCTGGGGCCGGGGCTCCTCCAGAGGCAAGGGAAGGGCCCGAGAGAGCAGCAGCTCTTGCATTCGCCTGCTTCAGCGTGGAAAGGAAAAGGAAGGCGGGCCTATCAAAGCAGCGACCCTCCTCGGCCACGCCTGACCTAGATAAAGGACGCCCCCCTTCCCTGTTAAGATGCCCACAGCGCTCCCTCTGAAGGGCACCGAGTGGCTAACAGCAATGCGCCACAGCGCTGCCAGAGGCTACCAGGGTCTTTCAGTTCTCAAGGCTTCCGTAAGCGGTTGTCTTGGGATACACTAAGTGCTCAACAAATTATTAGTTTGGTGATGACGATGAGCGCACAGCGAGGCCCTCTTTACAAGCAACAGAAGTCAGCGCTGCGCTTACAGCCACCATGCATGTGGCACCAGCTCCCCCTGGTGGACCACGCCAGAGCAGCAGGCGTCCCTGCACCTGCCGCGCTGCACCCCAGCTGGCTCCCTCACCCCACCAACACAACCCAGAGCAAAGAGGAGGCAACCCGAGAAAGGGCCACTGCGAAGCCAAAAAGGCGCCGCCCACGGTAACGGGTACCTGTGCCGTAGTCGATGCGCGTGGAGTTCCCTACTGACTCCTTCAGGTAAACAGCCACCTCAGGCACAGCAGCTGCCAGATGGGTGGGGACCACTGTGGCCACCAAGTTTTCTGCTTCCTGATAACATAAGAGACACAAAGTGGTGGCAGCAGATTAGGCGGCATCTCGGTGGCCAGGTGCCCAGAGGCAGCATCTTGGTTGGAGCCAGGCTGCCACAGCGAGCAGTCCTGGCTCCCTGCTCTGACTGCCCACAGAAGGAAGAGGAGGGAGAGCATTTATTTTCACACAATGGAGACCACCCTGGGGTGGCTCTTCATCTGCTGACCCTCCCTCCAGGGGACACGGTTCTGGGGGCAAGACAGGAGGGATCTAAAAAGAAGCCATTCGACTTTCCCATCTAGTAACTCACTGACACCTCCAGAGATGTCCTCTTTCTTCATACTCCCAGCGAGGGAGTTTGTGCCCGACGTCCACCAGAGACATATGCAAGGACGTTCACGGCAGCATTATTTATAGCAGCCAAAACGTGGAAACAACCCACAACTGAACCGTCCGTCAACGGCAGAATGGATAACTTGTGCTATGGCCTTACCCTGGAGTGCTGCGTAGCAATGAAGAAGACCCACTGCTCCGCACAGCACAGGGGAGTCACGCAATGTTGAGCAAAAGAAGCCAGACATTTACATGAAGTTCAAACACAGGTAAGATCGATCTATAGGCAGCTGTCAGAAGAGTCTGGGGGATATCAACTAGAAAGGGGCACAAAGGCCCTGCTGAAGTGCTGGAATTTTCCGTGGCTTGACATGGACGGATGCAAGGGTAAAAACATGTTAAGATCTATCAAGGGGACTTCCCTGGTGGCCCAGTGGTTGAGACTCTGCCTGCCAATGCGGGGGATGTGGGTTCGGGCCCTGGCCCGGGAAGATCCCACATGCTGCGGAGCGGCTAGGCCCCTGCGCCACAGCTGCTGAGCAACCCCCGCTTGCCACAACTAGGGAGGGCAGGCGCACAGCAACGAAGACCCAGTGCAGCCAAAAATAAATTTATAAAAAAAAAAGATCGATCAAGCTGTACATGACCGACAGCTATGGTTTGTCACCTTTCTTTAAGTTATAACTTAATAAAAAAAAATACGCCCATGTGCCATCTTAGAGACCAGAAGCAGCCCCAGGCCACTCTTACGCAAGGACAGTGTTTTGCTGGGTCCTCGGGACTCCCCTCTGTTCCATGTGAAAACACTAGGCCAAAGAAACTAGGATGCAAGTTTCTCTAAGTTCAGTCTATAAACACCTGGCATGAGGGACTTCCCTGGTGATCCAGTGGTTAAGACTCTGCGCTTCCAATGCCGGGGGCGCAGGGTTCAATCCCTGTTGGGGGGACTAAAATCCCATATGCCACATGGCGTGGCCAAAAAACAAAGAAACAAAAAAACCCAAAAATCCCCTGGCATGAGAATCTCCCGGAGACCTGGTGAGAATCTGGACTCCCAGGGGTGGCTATCCTTCATGTTTATTTTTTGTTTGCTTCTAACAGGTATTACCTTTGCATGACTCAAAAATAAATACATTATAAAAGGGATGCATTGAGAAGTCTTACGTCACCCTTTCCCATCCACCCCCTCCCCCCATCCTCAAAAAAAGAAACCACAGCCTTATTTGCCTCTTACATATCCTTCCAGTGCAAACTGAGCAGTACAAACATACCTTTTTTGTTTCCCCTCTTTCTTACCAAAAGGCAGCTTGCCGTGTGCATAACACCCCAGCTCCCCTCTAACCTAACAGTACAGTCGGCCCTTTGTATCCACAGATGGAGAACCCATGGATACAGAGGGCTGACCGAACCTCGCCATTTTATACAAGGGACTTGAGCATCCGCAGGGGGTCCCGGAACCAATCCCCCACAGACACCGAGGGACCACTGGAAGTTGCGGTCCCTTCCCGAGTTCCCAGCGATTCTGATATCCGCCAGCTTTCTCCCCAGCCCAGCCCCCAAGCCTGTCCTGCAGCAGCCTCACCTCGTCCAGTTTGGCATACCAGGTCCTGTAGGCCTTGTTCCCAAATCGAGAGGGCTGGTCCACTGGAGGAGTCTCGTCAATCCACCTGTCCAGCGTGTTAAGAAGAGCGACCAGTTTCTCAATGGCCTGTGGAGGCAAGGAGAGGGGGCCAAGCCACGATGACTAGTGTCCCCAGGCTAGAGCCACAGAGGGAAGAAGTCCCAACTGCTGCTGGACAGTGACAGCAAGGCCTGGCACCACTGGCATCTCCCTGCTGTCCCCCCGTCTTCCCAACCACCCTGAATATGAAGGAGGGGACAGGTGAACACGGTGAGCCTTACAGAAAGGACCCAGCACTAGGCTGAAGGACCAGCGTGGCTTCTGCACCCGGCTTCTCTAGCCACAGCTCATCCGGGGGAGCTGCCGCACAAGCACAAGCTGCAGCCCTGACCTGCTTTGCTACGTTTCATTGGTGTCTTCCGTTTAGTACACAATACCTGCTCAGCACTGAAAACAGATATGTAAAAAGGAAGAAAACAGAAATGACCAATGATCCTGCCACCCACAAATCAACACCATAGGTGTACCCCGCTTTTCGAAAGTTCACTTTTCGCCGCTTTACTTTTACGGAAGACCTACATTAGTAGCTGTTTTTGCTAACAGAAAGAAATCAAGAGGGTTTTCACTTTACACTACTTTGGTTTACAAAAGGTTTCGTAGAAACGCTCTACTTTCAGATAACGGGGGAACCTGTATTAACATTTTAACGTACTCTTCTCCTGCATCTTTTTAATAGTGTTTTCCATGGCTTATCATGGTGAGAATTTTGAAGGCAGCTTGACCTGCCTTCAAATCACAGCTAAAACACCATTTCGTTGCCGCAAGACCTTGACCAAGTGACTTTAACTCTCTGAGCCTGTTTCCTCATCTCAAAAATGGGCATGATGGAAAATAACTCCAAGGGCCGTCACAAGGACTAAGTGACAACCCATGAAGCATGCTAGCACAGTGCCTGGCACAGGGTGATGGTATACATCCACACACAGACTCTAAAACAGGCGTCACAGGGCACACGCTGCTTCATAGCCTGATCAGTTTCCTCATGACCCTTGTTCCACAGCAACATGGAAACATAATTTCGCAAAAGCCTCTAACAAGTGAATAATAGTTCACTGTACCAACGTACTGTGATTTACTTACCAAATCCCTCACTGTTAAATGTTTGGGTTACTTCCAATTGTTCACGCCATGAAAAATACCCTTTGCAGAAATGCTGGGTCAGAGGTGCGAACGTGGGTAACGCTTTGTACGGCCAGCAGTGTCTGAGACCCATCTCTCATCTCTCACCTCTATCTTTCCTACAGAGGGCAGGGACTAAGGAGTGGAATCAGTGTGACAGGCCAGGCAGCGTTAGCACACCAAATGTTACTCATCGAGGACATCAGGTGATGCTATCTATCTAAAACAAAGGTCTGTGAGGGCAGCTCCAGAAGTGCCCCTTCCAGAGGTAGCTCGCAGAAATGGGCCAGGACAAAGGTAACGAAAGGCTCGGGGAGCACACGACACAGGGGACAGGTGGGCCGGGAGGAGGGGCCTTGCCCAGAAGCAGATCTCGCCTGTGTCTGCCGGGTACAAATGGTATAAGGAAACACCTCCAGGCGCTCCTGGCGGGGTAGGAACTAGCAAGAGGTGCCCATGGGAAAAGGGGCAAAGGCACAGAGGGCGAGGCACGGTCAGGTCTGCCACTGCTGAGACTCTGCAGAGAAGTGGTCCTGAGAGCTGAGTGTGTATTTGTGGGGAGGGAAAAGGCGGCCTTGAGCTAACGGGGTACGTGGTAGCCCGTGCCCCCCGCACCGGGAGGCACAAACCACACTGCAGTCCGTGCCGTCCACACAAATAGCAACGTGACAGTGGCCCTGATGCTGTCCTCCCTCACCTCCCCTTTCCCTATGCTTGGGGCCTGGGAGAAGAGGAAAATTATCTGTAAGAGGAGAAAGTTCCCTTTATACCTGGCTGTGGCCAAGGGCCAGCGTGACAAAGAGCTGCGTTGCTGAAATGTGACCAAACGCACTGCCAGAGCCTGGCTTTGTGAAGAACCAGGTCGCCAGGAAGAGCTGATAAGGACAGAGCAAACCTAACCCCATGCAGCAGCTGGGACTTATCAGGGATGGTGCAGTAATCCTGGCCCCAGAAGCACCAGAACAGATTCCCCAGAGAACTGTCTTCTCGGTGAGGCACTGAAGGGGATATAAAGAAGGTGCTTGAAGCCAGCGGGGGCCAGGCCCCAGCTGCTAGCTCAGCTGGGCCAATGAATAATTAAAAGTCTCCTATAGCTCCTCTTTCTGGAGAGGGTTTTTGAAGGCAGGGGCTGCCTCTGTTGTTTGGCTTGTTGCGGGGAGAGGGTTGGAGGGGAGGAGCTGCGGGCTGAAGCCCCTAGGAAGCATGAAGAATAATTTGAGCCACCCTCCTCCTCCTTGGACCAAAGCTTCCTTTTCAGATTTCATGGACCAGTAAAATTTTCTCCAAAATCTTACTTGCCAAATTTAAATTCTGCCCTCATTTAAAAAAATCAAACAGAACAACAACAAAACATAAGCCTCCTATCTACTATCACCTTTATTTTACAAAAATAAAACATTTTAACCCCCAAAGAATAGGACAGACATAATTTCAGAAGGAAGGAGCGCATTCTAAACATGGGTCTAGATGATCTCATACATTCCCCTTGCTGCGGGTGGTCTGCAAGCCGCCCCCAGGCCACTCCGCCCTCTCCCCCACCCCCCACAGCCGCAGCCGCCTCCCCCTGCCTTGAGAGGCAGGAGAAGCGTCAGGGGAGCCACAGCAGCTGGCCTGGCAGGAAGGGAGGCCGCGTGCTGTGTGCGGTGCCTTCTGCCGCCACTGCCAGCCACAGGCAGAAGCCGGGAGACCTCTGGAGACCACACGGGCCACCCCTGTCCTCTGAGTGAGAATGAACCCAGCTCAGGAGTCCCAAGTGCAACAGCATCAGTGTTACTAGAAATTAAAACTGAAAACCAGCTAACGATAACAATAGCTAATAATGACAATGCCATCTAGTATGTGCCAGGCTCTGTGCTAAAAAAAAGAAACCTACACACGGGATCTCCCCAGGGGCCATGAGGAGGTCTGTGGCTCTTCCCATGAGGAGACGGAGCGTCAGAGGCGACAAGGCCACGCAGCTCAGAAGTGAGAGGTTATCAAAACCTGATCAGCCAGACTGCAGAACCCAAGCACTTAACCAGGTGCAATCCTGCCAAAAGAATGGCTCCTGAGCTGAGACACCGCCTGGGTGGTATGGACATCAAAGCCTCAGGGGTAACGAAGGGACCTGCGAGGGCTTTGGCAGCTCAGGATCTGCTGCGGTAATTACAACACTGCCCTTTAATTAGGCTTCCCCCACATTCCCCAGCCCACTGAGCACAGCTCAGCGTTCCTTATCACAGGCTCAAGGAGAGGCCCTCTCGCCCCCCACCCCACCCCCCGCCGTCTGCGCCCACAGCCAAAGCCCCAGAGCACTGAGCAGGCCCAAGAGGAACCCAAGAGGTCACTGGGGGGCCAGCTCCCAAGAGACGGCTGTCAATCCCCAGCACAGGCCTGGCTCCCCGCAGTGACAGAACAGGACCTCGGCCTCCCAGCAGCCGGCTAGGGTCCAGGGGCATGAGGGCTATGCCAGCCTTGCCAAAGGTGGACGGACTGGGCCAGGGCAGGGCCAGGCCTTACCCGACAGACCGAAGCTACGGCTAGAGAGCTGGGTGGACAAGGCACTGAGAGGCTGCTCGGGCCTGGGGTCTGAGATAAGATAAAGCTCAAGGGGGCTCTGGGCTGCCTGGGACAGGCACACAGGAGGCCGCTGGAGGCCTGGCACCGGGGCTGGGATGGCATCCAGCAAGGGCCGAGAGCTTGCCCGTGCCTATCAGCCTCCCCACAGCTCTCACCCTCCCTCTACAAACAAGCCGGTCTTTGAAACACAGCCAAAGAGCACCAAGCAGTGTACGCCCTGCAACTCAGCATTTCCACCTCTCGGAATGAATCCTTAGGAAAGAACGCCCACAGGTCTATGTGCGAGGGTGTTCAGAGCAGCAATGTTTAGGGAAATAACCTCAAAGTCTAAGCGGGGGACTGTTTAAACCAGCGAGGGCATGGCTCAGGGGGCAGAGGAGCCCCCGGGGCAGGTCTGGGCGACAGTCCCCTCGCTGTGAGCAGCAGGCTGCCCTTGGGAGCCCGTCACGGGGAGGAATACAGGGCGCGGCCAGCGTTTTTGTTCGTGTTATACACGTTTCTAGCAGTAATCTCTTTTTTTTTTTTAAGATTTTTTTGATGTGGACCTTTTTTTTTTTTTAAAGTCTTTATTGTATTTGTCACAATATTGTTTCGTTTTATGTTTTGGATTTTTGGCCGCGAGGCATGTGGGATCTGAGCTCCCCGACCAGGGACTGAACCCACACTCCCTGCACTAGCAGGTGAAGTCCCAACCACTGGACCGCCAGGGAAGTCCCCTCTAACAGTAATGCCTTCAGTGAGCATATTTACCTCTTCGGTGATCATTTTTAATTTAAAAAGTTACATACAGACACCAGTTGACAAAAATGCAGGCTAGGGAATTCCCTGGCGGTCCAGTGGTTAGGACTCCATGCTTCCAATACTGGGGCCCAGGTTCAGTCCCTGGTCGGGGAACTAAGATCCCACAAGCCACACGGTGTGGCCCCAAACAAAAGAACAACAAAACGAAACAAAACAAAAATGCAGGCTATAAAACAGCTTATATACCTTGATCTCAATTTTATAAATACACATCTATTCACAGATTTTTTTTTTAATTAGCAATGCAGACACTAAAGTGTCAGCGGCACGCGTGTCTGGGCGGCCTTAGTTTCTGCAGACACTAAAGTGTCAGCGGCACGCGTGTCTGGGCGGCCTTAGTTTCTGCAGAGACTAAAGTGTCAGCGGCACGCGTGTCTGGGCGGCCTTAGTTTCTGCAGACACTAAAGTGTCAGCGGCACGCGTGTCTGGGCGACCCTAGTTTCTGCGCTGGGCCCACTGTGGGCTCCTGACAGCTATTTTTGGAAAGACCCGGCCCGGCAGGCTCCTGCCTTTGCCTACCTCGGAGACTCTGTACTCGAAGCTCAGCTTCTTCCCCTTCACACCTTCGTTGAGGGTGAGGATGAATCCGATGTAGTCAGCGTACGCCTGCCAAACAGAGTGGGGGCGGGACGTGGAGAAGGGTGTCAGAGCCCCACCCTCTACACCCTTGCCAGCCTCCAGCTCCACCCAGTTACCAAAGAGCTCCAAGCTGCCCCCGGCTCCCACCCCGACAGCAGGAGCAGCAGAAAGATAACGCCAAGCACCCAACCCTGATCCTCCATCCAAAACCACTAGCAGGCCAATGACCACAGTGACACCTGGACCTCCAACCAGAGTCTACTGTGCACTCACCATGGCTGCCAGCAGTTTCTTTATACAACAACCCCACAAGGTAGACACTATCATTGTCCCCATTTTACAGATGAGGAAACCAAGGCTTCAGGGGAAGTGACTCCTAAGACCAAGGTGTCATTAGACGTGCAGCTAGGACCCAGCCAGCCAAACTCCAAAGTAGAGCGGCGAGTACGCCACCGTTATACTATACCACCAAGGGTCCATCCCCTGGTAACTTTCCATAGGTTTCCCCCAGCAGGCAGGCCAGGCTGTGTACCTGCGCTGCAGATGCCCTGCTCCCAGGAGATGACGCTGCTTTCTGCCCATGGCCAGGTCTCCCAGCACACCCAGCCCCAGCTTCCAACTGGGCAACCTCTTCCCCACGGGGCTGCAGGTTACAGCCAGCACAGGGCCTAAGAAAGCACTGAGGTGCAGGCCCCTGTAGAGGCAGCTCCTGGCAGCAAAGCAACTTCTGTGTGGCCTTGTTTCTTCTGCATCCCTTTTGCCTCTCACTTTCTTGTTTCCTCTTTAACCAACACTTAAGGATGTCGGGGGGCGGGGGTGGGGGTGGGGAGACTTCCCTGGCGGTCCAGTGGTTAAGAATCTGCCTTGCAATGCAGGGGACGCGGGTTCGATCCCTGGTCTTCGTTGAGGGTGAACTAGATCTCTCATGCATGCCGCAACTAAGACCCAGTGCAGCCAAAATAAAAAGAAATTTAAAAAAAAACCAGGCAGAGGGCCAGATTAGGCTGCCCACCTACAGCCTAGAGCACAGCAGCTCAACCCATGGGGCTCCAGAGCCAGGCAAGCTGGAGACATAACTCTTTGGACTCTCATCTCGACCACTAACCGTGCCTTGCTAGATGTCTAAATGTCTTCACCTCCTGGCCTCAGTTTTCTCAATTTCAAAATGGAGATGACCTCAGAGTCCCAGGGTTTTTGTGAGGGTTAAATCAGCTACAGTAACTGGAGCATCATAAACACCCAATGTTCTTTGGAAAACATCTAGGGGAAAGCAAGGAACTAAAGCCACGTTTGGATTCAGACAATCCTGCAGGTTCGGGGAAGAGAAAAGTGGTGGCTCTCAACCTGGGCGAGACGGCTCCCAGGAGACTTCCAACATGTCTGGAGACATTCTTGGTTGTGATAACTGGGAGGAAGGCTGCTACTGGCACTGAGTGGGTAGCGGCCAGGGCTGTTACTACACATGCTACAGTGCACAGGACAGCCCCCTACAGCAAATGATTATCTGCCCCAAGTGTCAACAGTGCTGAGCTTGAGAAGCCCTGAGGCAGAGCAACCAAGACGATGAAAGGACTCGAACCACATCCTTTGAGCAGCTGAAGAACTAAGGCGTTTATCCCGGTGAAGACTTGGGGGAGAAAACAACTCAGAAAAGACACGATATCCATCTCCAGATACTTAAAGGGCAGGCTTGTGAAAGAGGAGCCAGACAGGCTAGCACGACCCCGGCCCCAACAAGGCGGCGAGGGCTCGGGCTCAGCGTAAGCACAGCAGACTCCTCACAGAGAACCTGCCGAGCTCGCCAGGACCCTGGGCCACCCTTCTACACAGGGGACACTCCCCACTCCAGCTGCCCAGGCCAGGTGTGGGCAACTGGATGGAGCTGGACGCAAGGCCTTCCCTGAGAACTTGAAATTGGCTTTCTTTTTTAGTCCCAGTCTTTCCACAGCCTGTACCAGAAGCCGGGAAGGTACAAGCTGTTGTCTTCTGCCCACCATGAAGACTGAGGAGCACAGAAAACTGGGATCCCAGCTCCCTGGCGTTTTAGACTCAGCCGCCCCCCTGCCCTAGGTTTCCATGTGGTAACCTCCTCTCCCTGTGATACACTGGCTCCCAGACTTGCTATTACTTGCAACCAAGCATCAGGGTGACCCACTCCGTCATGTAGGATGTTGAGCCAATACAGTAACCCCCAAGGGGCGATGGCTTACAAGAATCTGCAGCAGAACTCTCCATGGTCAGCCTCACCCCAGCCCCCAGAGACCTTCCCACTAAAGCATCCTGAGTACTGCCCCTGAGGGGGAAGAGACAGCCAGCTCCCCTGTCACCTCTTTCCATAGCTTCTAAACAGCTCTGGCTCCAAAAGCAAGAAGGGTCAGGAGCTCACAGCCCCACTCAGGCCTAGAAAACCACTGTCTTTGAAGAAGCCCAAGTTTCTCATCCAGTTCTGACCCTACAGTGCAGACACCATTGGTACCTGAGAACGCTTCCATTTGCCCATGTCTGGAACAGTGTGGATCTCTTTTTTTGGAATGATGAAGTTCTGAGTGGCTGGAGGGATATCCTCCGAAGAATCTTGACAAAGAAAATGAAAAAGCAATCAGATAAATAGAATCCTTCCCTCCCAACACACACACACACACACACACACACACACACCACACACACACCCCACACACACACACCCCACACACACACCACACACACACCCCACACACACACACCATACACACACCACACACACACACCACACACACACCACACACACACACACCCCACACACACACCACACACACACCCCACACCACACACACCACACCACACACCCCACACCACACACCCCACACACACCACACCACACACACACACACCACACACACACACCACACACACCACACACACACCCCCACACACACCACACACACACACACCACACACACCACACACACACACACCACACACACACACCACACACACACACACACACACACACACACACACACACACACACACACACACACACACACTTTTAAACCAAGACTCCACCGCGCAAGCCCTAGCATAAAGCAGACACGTACTCCCAGGATAAAGTACTGGCTTGTTAAGCCAAACCCACTGGCTTCCTGCCTTTCCGCACTCTGCCAGGAGCTGGGCAATCCTGGCAACCCCCTCAACAACTGATACGTCCAGTGGATCTGCCATGCCCTCTCCTCCTGCTTCCCAAGCAGGCAGAAAGGTTAGAAGAATAAAAGCCAAGTTGACCTTTTAGACATAAACGGGCAACTCAAAGAAGAAGAAGGGGAAAAAAAAAAAAAGGCCAAGAAACATTTGAAAAAAATTACCAACATCCCGAATAAGCAAAGAGATGTAAATTAGATGAGACTGCTTTTCTAAATCAGGTTGGCAGATTAAAAACATCTGGCACTGATTGGGGAAGGGGAAACGGGAACTCTCCTGCACTGTTGGTGGGAGTCTTAGATGGTAGAATCTGCTGAGGGGGCAACTCAGCACTGTCTTTTGAAGTAAAAACTGCACACTACACCCACTGAGCCGACAGGAGGAATCAACCCTACAGATGTGTCCGCAGAAATAGACAAAGATGTACATAAAAGTGCTTACTGCATCGAAAAAAATTAGAAACAACCCAAATATCAATCAAGAAGGGGATGGATTAATAATGATGCGCCCGTATGACGGAAATCTTCCTAGTTTTTGAAAAGAACAAAATCTAAATTACTGACATGAGAAAAACAGCCTAAATACTAATAAATGAATAAACAAAACTGCAGTATATTATATACAATATAATCTTACTTTTGTAAACGAAAAATTTACATACTAATATAAATAACACATATACCTATTAGCTTATGCATTGGAAAAATCTAAAGGATTAAACACCAAAGTTAATAGCTGTCATCTCTAGGAGGTAGGATTTATAAAGGACTTCCACTTTCTAAGCTACATATTACTTTTTTTTTTTTTTTTTTTTTTTGTGGTACGCGGGCCCCTCACTACTGCCGCCTCTCCCATTGCGGAGCACAGGCTCGAGACGCGCAGGCTCAGCAGCCATGGCTCACGGGCCCAGCCGCTCCGCGGCATGTGGGATCTTCCCGGACCGGGGCTCAAACCCGTGTCCCCTGCATCGGCAGGTGGACTCTCAACCACTGCGCCACCAGGGAAGCCCTGCATATTACTATTAAAAACTGACATTGTAGTACTTCTGTGGTCAGAAATAAACTATTTTAAATAGAGTTTCTGTATTTTCACAAGCTGAGGGGAAAGGAAAACACAGGGTAGTTTGTGTATCCCATTTAGCTGAAATTTATGTCTTGCTGCATAAATCTTTTTGTTTGATTATGGGACACTGCTTTCTGAAATCTGAACAACTCTGAGTTCCAAAATACACCTAGTCCCACAGGTTACAGGTCGGGAGGTGTGGCCCTGAATCTACTACTGGGGGTTTGTCAGATTAGTAAGCCCCTTCCTTTAAAAATGAAAACTCTCAAAAAATAAAAATAATTTTTAAAAAAATAAATAGGGCTTCCCTGGTAGCGCTGGGGTTAAGGATCTGCCTGCCAGTGCGGGGGACACGGGTTCAAGCCCTGGTCCGGGAAGATCCCACATGCCACGGAGCAACTAAGCCCATGTGCCACAACTACTGAGCCTGCGCTCTAGCGCCCGTGAGCCACAACTACTGAGCCCACGTGCCTAGAGTCCGTGCTCCACAACAAAGAGAAGCCACCGCAACGAGAAGCCCATGCACCACAACAAAGAGTAGCCCCCGCTCGCCGCAACTAGAGAAAGCCCGTGCGCAGCAACGAAGACCCAACGTAGCCAAAAATAAATAAAAATTTTAAAAAATAAATTTATTAAAAAAAAGTAAATAAATGAAAATGAAAACTCCCCAAGAAGTGTAAAGGACTATCAGTCACTCACAATGTAGTATAAATCTGTTCCATTGCTGTCCTCCTAAAACCTAGCTCACATCAGCTGCATGGAGAAAAGGGAACAAAGACCTAAGTAGGTTCTAGAACATATGACCTTTGGGGGACTAGAGCCTGCCTCGAGAGACCCTGAGGAAAGGAAAAGTGCCAGGAGACGTGGAGACCTAAGGAGACAGAGAATCTGGGATAAGACCAAGGCAAACCTCTGCCTAATTCAAATTCAACCCAGGGCCCCAAAAACCAGACCGGAAACTCTCTTCCTCCTCCCACCTGTTCTGCAAGTTCTGTTCCCAGAACCTTCAACTGACGACCATATTATTAATAAATTGCTACTTCAAGTAAGATGCTAAACTAATAGCTTTGTAGGTCAGGCTGGTAACCTAACCGCATTGTTTTTATGGGAAAATGTGTTCTACATTCCAAATTATCCATTTGCAAATGATCTTTGGGAACAGAGCCCTTTTCTAACTTTGCAAGAACTGTTCCCTGAAAGGGACTAGCCTTCCCCACGTTACTTCACAGGGCTGGGCCCTGTTCCCAGAGGAAAGGCTACTTGGAAGTTTTGGGACCAATCACTGATGAAACACACACACACACACACACACACACACACACACACACACACACACACAATTCGCCAGAACATGCAATCCCAAATCAAAAAGACAAGACTTCAAACTCGAGACTGTGATCAGTGAGGTCAGACCCACAGCCTCTCTAGCCTCAGATTATTCCGCCTCTGACAAAGGTGCCACGGGACAGCTGGATCCCCTACAACCCCTCAGTATAAGATGGAAACCTCCAGAGTTTTAGAGGTGTTCCTAAAAAATCCCACAGGGTATAATATGTTATCACCTACGACTTGGGAACCTGTCTACATGTTTAACCTGTACCATCTTTGAAAAGGATAACAGCAATCCAGATTTACTGATTACCCCCACGCCCCATGATTTGCCCACACCATCGACGGAACACACGCTACCAGCTCGGTGAGGAAACTACAGTAGCCCCATTTTGAAAGATAAGAAAACAGGCTCACAGAGGCCGCAGCGTGCCAGGTAGAGCCAGGTCTATGTAACTCCAGAATCCAAGGTTTTCATCACTACACTGTCTGAGTTAAGCAGTTCTTTCCACTGCTCCTAAACATCCCTTGTTTCAAACTTCAAAGAAGGAACACCTCCTGGGAACCGGAATCTTCTCAGCCATAGATAACCTCCCTGAGCCTTCCTCGGTCTCAGTGCACAGGTTCTCCCCCCACACCTCCCACCGCCCATCTTCACAGACACATTCATCTCACTGATAATTCTGGTTGTCTTATATATCCTGATGTCATTACCAGAACTCCTAAGGGCACATGCACAGAAGTTTTGTACCAAACAAAATAAATGTCAGGTTTCAAATGCCTTAACAGACCATACCCAGCTCTTTGGGGTTTTTTTTTTTTTTTTTTTTGCTATTGTTGTTGTTTTTTTGTGGCGGGGTAGGGAGTGGAGGGGATGCCTCTTTTGATTTTCAAAGTTTCTCCCTCCTGAGACCTTCCCAGAGGTCATAAAACGGGAGACAAGGTAGAAGGAACAGTGAATGGTTTCAAAACATTAGCTGTTTTGAAATAGCTGTTTAGCCAACCTATCTGCACCTTTGACAGAATTTTAAAAGTCCTTCTTGGCTCAAGGGAGGGGACGGGGAGGGGTCAGCAAACACCCTTCCATTTCCCCACGTTACCGGTCTAAGAGGATCCTTTCCCTCGCACCTCCATCCCAGTTATTTGAGATGCACAGTGTAAATAAAAGTTACAGATGGTGATGCCAGAAAGAAAGTCGTCTCTTTGCACAACCATCGTTTTTAAATCAGTGGTTTAGAGGACCAAGGGCAGTTTCCCTCGATAACTTCTTAGCCACTGAAACTCCGGAGCCCGGTCTCCAAGGGGAAAAGAGAGCAGGTGATGAGGGGGAGTCAGGGCCGAGGGGTCGAGGCAGGCCCCACGGAGCACCAGCCCCCAGCCCCAGTGCAGGGTCTAATGAAGACAGCAGCCGCCATCCCTGCCTGCTTCCCCGCCAGGTCAAGAGCTGACTTTAGCAGGAGCAGCCCAGGTGTGGAAAAGGCCTCCCCTTCGGGCCACGGGGCTGCCCGCCCGACCCTCGGGCAACTCAGGCTCCCCAAGTCCTGGCGTTACGCCCCACCCATCGCCCTTTTGCAGTCCCGGGATCCTACCCTCCCTCCAGATCCCCCAGCACTTCTCCCTCGGGGCCCAAGAGCGTTTGCCCCTCGAGTTCCTCCACCTCCCGACCCTCCTCCCCTCGCTGAGCAACCCACACACCGCACCCCACACACCCCACCCCGTCCCCGCCCCCACGCCTGGCACCGCCCCCGACCCCCACTCCACCGCGGCCCCTCCGCCCTACCTGGCTGCGACTGCCGCCGGCCCTCAGCCATCTTCCTGCCGCCAGGAGCCGGCCTGGATGCCTGCAGTCCCCTCTCACCTTTCACCCCCGCACCCACCCTGCCTTTCCCTGGCCCCACCACGCGCTCAGAGCTTTCCGAAGAGAAATGAGCACCGGCCGGCTAGAGCCGAAAACCGAGAATTAGAGTCACCCCAGCGAGGACGCCCGCCATATTGGTGCGGGGCACTCAGGGAGCATGCCCAGCAACGGCCGACTCGGGGCGGCCGCGCTCACCCGGAGGCGCTGGACATGTTGGTGCGGGGCGCCGGAGAGCATGCGCACCAACGGCCGGCTCGCCGCGCGACTCGCCAACCGCCTGCTGGGAGGGCCCTGGGAGCGCGGCAGCCATGCTTTTGCTGGGCGGTCCCCACCTGTCATCTAGTAGCGTGACTCTGACGCTATCCCTAGGACTAGGAGAAGACATTCCCTTGTCAACATGGTTGTGTTTTACCACCACTCTGAGAGCAGCGGTCGAGGGCACCAAAAGGACTGAGAGGAATGCACACCACTGCCTCCAACAGTTTGGACGGCTTATGGAGGTGGGAGAGGGCGAGCTGGACGGCAGCCTCCGCCTTGCTCCCCTTCCAGGGTTCCACCACCTCGCGGGGTCCCCAACCGCTAACTGCGCCCTGGTCCCGCCCCAGGCCCCGCCCCACGCTCTCGGCTGGCCGCCGGGGCCAGCAACTGGCCCGAGGCCGCGCCCCAGGAGTCCGCCTACCCCGGGCCGCCTGCCCGGCCCGGTGGGTGGGCGCGGGGCCGCCTCTACCGGCTGGCGGCAGTGACTCGACGACCTTGGCCCAGAGGCTCTAGCGGGAACCCACCCACGGCGGCGGCGCGGACTTTGCCCAGCGCGGTGGACGGAGCGGACCGTGTGTCCGCGGGCGGGCCGCAGAGATGTTGGCCTTCGCTGCCAGGACCGTGGTGAGTGCGGCCGGGAAGCCGGCCTAGCGGGCCCTGGACCGGGCGGGCGGGCCGCAGACCGGGCCAGCAGCGCAGCTACGCCCGAGTGGGAAAACCGGCCGTCAAGGCGCCGCGGCCCGGTGCCTGCAGTCCAGCCTCACCAGCAGCTGCTGGGCCGGGGTCGGCAGGTGGGCTAACTCCGCCTGTCAGAGGGGGAGACTGAGGCTTAAGGTCAGAGGCTAGATCGAAGCCACACTCTGTGGCGCCAAATTCCAAAGACCCGGCAGACACAGTAAGGACCCTGGCTTCGGGCAGCACCTCCACCTTAGGCCCGGAGCCAAGGAGCGGAGAGACCAGGAGTGTCTCCTCACGGTTATTCTCTGCCTCACACACCTGTCGCACGCTCAGCCTGAGCCATTTCTTCCCTGGCCAGAGCCACGTCTCCAACCCCATCCAGTTGGTCACCTTCCCCGGGTTTATCAAATGGCCCCTGGGGTATTGTGTGTGGCCAGAGACACTTCAGTGAGGGCATCAAGCTGGGCTGCTCAGAAAGTCCTCAGAATTGGCAGAAGGCAGCAGGTGGTAGCCCCATGCCCTCCCTCTCCACCAGTCACTCGCCCAACTTGATTAACAACCGCACACCCCCATGCCTCCACCCCTACCCCCAATCTTCCCCGGGAGCAGCTTGGAGCAGGTAGTGCTGCTATCCTGACTTGGATTCCTTTCCTCTCTACTCCAAGTATATCTCTGTTTGTATCTCCCTCTGTCTGGGCCAAGAAGGGTATTCAGACACTGCCAGGCCCAGAGGGCTGAGGTACCGCACCTGCCCAGAGGCTTTTCCAGATTTTCCAGGACCTCAGAGCGCCATCTCATCCTTGCCACTGCCACCTGAGCTCTGTTCCCATCCCACAGATGGCCTCTGGGTCATATTCTAGGACCTGCTAAATGGCCTGATCACTTTACTGCCAGGAAAACTGAGGCAAGGGGAGACTTGGCCAGCATCCCCGGACTCAAATCTAGTCCAGTCTCAAAGCCAGCATCCTCTGTTCTGGGTTATTTATTTATTTATTTGTCTGCACTGGGTCTTAGTCGCGGCACTCGGACTCTTTAGTTGCAGCATGCACGTGGGATCCAGTTCCCGGACCAGGGATCAAACTCGGGTCCCCTGCATTGGGAACTCCGAGTCCTTTCCACTGCACCACCAGGGAAGTCCCTGGTTTATTTTATTTTATTTTTTTGCGGTACGCGGGCCTCTCACTGTTGTGGCCTCTCCTGTTGTGGAGCGCAGGCTCAGCGGCCATGGCTCACGGGCCCAGCCGCTCCGTGGCATGTGGGATCTTCCCAGACCGGGACACGAACCCGTGTCCCCTGCATCGGCAGGCGGACTCTCAACCACTGTGCCACCAGGGAAGCCCTCTGGTTTATTTTTAATGCCCAAAGATCTCGTAACCCCCAGCTGAATGAGCCACAACTCAAGAGAGCCAGGCTTTGGTGGAAGGGTGGCCCAGAAGGGCCCCAAGAGTCTTGGAGGGAAATGTCCATTTATACTCCCTTCCCAGTGTCTGCTCCTTTGCACCAACCCCTGTTTTCAGGACTATATTCAGGGTTGTAGTTTAACCTCAGCGGCCAAGCAGCTTCTGTCCTCCAGCCAAGTTGTGCCTCATCAAAAACACCTATGCAGATTCTGACAGGTGCATTTTTAAAACCTCTTGGCCTGCCTCCTTGGCATTGGGCCCACCCAGGGAAGAAAGGGAAAAGTTGTCCAGGTTTCCTTCTACTCCAGTGCACACCGCCAGCCCTCTCACCTCCTCCCCATTCCTCCACTTCTGGAAGCTCAAGAGGGTGGAACAGCTGCTCCTGGGACAGCCATAACCCCAGATGCCACCACAGCTGCTGTAGCCAGCGCCGCTGCCCCCTCTGCCTCCCCCTGAATCTTGGCTCTTGTCTTTTCTTTCCAGCCCGGGCAAGTGGCTGCCTCTTGCTAGGTTCTGCTCACCCACTTGGTAGCACAGTTAGGCTTAGAGATCCAGCCCAAGGCAGACAGACAGGGCTCAAACCCTCAGTCCTGCCATGGAGGACGGGCAGCAGAAAGAGAAGGTATGAAACGGAGCCTCTGCCGCTTGCCTGCCCACTGCTGCCAGCAGCCTCGGACCCTCCTGTCTCTCTCTCTGTCCGCCTCCAGAGTCTCCAGACTCTCTCCCTCTGTCAGCTCTCACCCTCCTTGCCAGGCCACTGAGCTCTCTCTTGGCACAGCGCTGCCCCCATGCCACCCCTGTCCCCACCCCACAGACAGGAAAAAGCCCAAGACCTCGCCCTCACCCAGAGGTACTGTCGTCGTCTGGCCCTATCTGATTTTCTCTTCTTTCCTCCCATGTCTCCACCTGGTAAGGATGGGAGGAAAGGAGGTGGGGACCTCCGGGAGGGAGTGGTCACCTCACTGCTGGCTGGCTCATCGTCCCAGGGTGAGAAAGGTGGGGCCCTGTGCATCCAATAAGTGAGAGGTCCCTCTGAGCTCTGCCACCCCCAGGGTGAGAAAGGTGGGGCCCTGTGCCTCCAATAGGTGAGAGGTCCCTCTGAGCTCTGCCACCCCCAGTAGGTGCCGTTCATCCTGACTCGGTTCCTCTGAGTGCTGCCAAGATCAGTGGCCACTCCCCACCCTCCTCCATCCCTACTTACATCTCCTGGCTCCTAAGAGGTGGAGACACCTACAGCTGGAGAGCTGGGAAACCAGGGCAGTCACCACCCAAGAGGCCGTCTCTGTCCCCAGGAGTGGGCACAGAAGTGCCCAGGACTTCGGCTTTGGGATTGCCAGGGCCTCCCAGAGCCGGTGCGAGAATGAGTAGGATGTTCTGCCGCCTGCAGGTGAAGCCCCTGGGCTTCCTCAAGCCCTCCTCCATGATGACGGTTTCCAGTCGCTTTAAGACACACCAGGACTCGCTACCCCGGCTGCCCGTGCCCCCGCTCCAGCAGACCCTGGACCATTATCTCAAGGCGCTGCAGCCCATCGTGAGCGAGGAGGAGTGGGCCCAAACCAAGCAGCTGGTGGAAGAGTTTCAGACCGCGGGGGGCGTAGGGGAGCGCCTGCAGAAGGGGCTGGAGCGCAGGGCCAGGAAGATGGAGAACTGGGTGAGTGAGAAGGCAGGGGCACACCAGTCCCCTTGACTCGCGTGCAGGGTTAGGGCAACAGGGCACCCCCCACCCAGAGACCCTGGGTCGTTGTGAGCGTCCCTCCTGTGGCCTGTTGCTGGCTGCACACCCCAGATTTTCCAATACGGGCTGCTCTGGTGCAGCCATTTGCACCACAGAGTTTCTTGAGCACTTACTCTGTGCCCGACACCAGGCAGGGTGCTGGGAGAGCAAGAGGGGCGCCGTCAGCAGCCTGCGGGAGCTGACATTCAAGTAGGGCAGGAGGAGGACACGCGCAAGTGGACGAGGTCTTCTCAGCCAGTGACGTTCTATAGAAATGAAAAGGACGATGCGAGAGCGAGAGTGGAGAACAGTAGCATCTTCATTCTGAAGGGGCAGAGAGGGCAGGGAGGAGGCGGTGCTGGGTCTGAGACAGATAGAGGGAACAGCACGGGCAAAGGTGGCAACAGCTCGCGCGTTTGGGGACAGAGGCTAGAGTGGAGGGCAAGGGCAGGGCGGGGCCCCCAGGAGAATTCGGCACTTGGACTTGAGCTCAGTGGGAGGGGGCTGCAGGGTGATTATATTGACAGTGACTCATTGTCCTGGTTCTGTGTCTCAGTCTGTCACAAAGTCGTGTTCAGCGTGTGCAGACGCCCCGGGCCGTGTCTGTGTGCATCTTACACCTCAACGTGCAGTTAGAGAGGACTGCCCTGCTGCTGGGAGGGAAGCAGGGTGGGACAGGGAGCCCGGTGGGGAGAGGGGGGGAAGTCATTTGGTCCAGGGTATATTTCGGGGGTGGACAGTCCTGTCCTAAAGCAACTGTGTGGGTGAAGCGAAGGGGAATGTGTTGAGAGAGGGGTGAATGAGGGAGAAGCGGGTGTGCAGGAGAGGACCAGAGCCAGGTCTGGCCCTACAACGTGAGGGGCGCTGTGAGGGAGCGGGTGGAAGGGTGGGGGCTGCACAGAGGAGGGGGGAGTCATCAGCTGGCAGAGGGCACAGATGAGCCTTGGCGGGTCAGGGCCTTGGACCCTGGAATCAGGGTCTCAGCAAGTCTGAGACCTGGCAGTTTTCTAGCTTTCTTTAGCCCAGAATGACTGCTTCAGACAGAATCTGCTGGCTGAAGGGCTGGGGTCACCACCCCCTCGCCACTCACAGGGCTCTTAAGGGGCTCTCCCACTGCCCAGCAGATTCTCACGGAGGGAATGCCCACATCGATAGGATCTCCCCTTGACTCCCGAGCTCGGGTCAGAGGCTCTGAGGTCCTTGGTGACCTGAGGGCTCCTGGCTAAAGGCCAGCCCAGCCCGGCTGTCCTCAAGGGGAGGGAGTTCCTGTCTGCCCCTCCCTGATCTACAGATGAGGAAACTGAGGCCCAGAGAGATAGATTGAAATCCCAGAGGCACACAG
This sequence comes from Globicephala melas, assembly GCF_963455315.2. NCBI lineage: Eukaryota > Metazoa > Chordata > Mammalia > Artiodactyla > Delphinidae > Globicephala > Globicephala melas. The sequence continues at coordinate 7,363,745 of NC_083319.1, forward strand.
CAGCTCTCCAGGAGGCCCCGAGTTAGACAGGAGGGTCTGGCTGATCAGGGGCCATGTCTCCAGGTCACAAATCAGCAGACAGCAGTCGCCCACTGGCCTGCTGTGCACCCGGGCACGTTGTCCTCCTTCACCCCTTGCCAGGGGCCCAAAGCCAGCAGTTTCCCAAGGGGAGTCTGTGTGGTGAAGAGGCACGTCCCAGTGCTGTTTAAGATGGGATGCGGAAGCATGGTGGGGCCTGGGTCTCCAGGGACTGAGGGACCTGCCACAAAGAGGCACATTGGGCCTGTGCTTGGGGGAGTGTGTAGCGGGGGCGATGTTGCCATCAGCACCTGAGGTACAAGGGTGACAGTCACCTGGTTGTCCCAAGACAGGAGCCTTTAGCGCATGTCCGTGGCTAGTCCCCAGAGATACCCTGCCCTGGGCGGAGGACGGCCAGCCCAGTAGAGACGCAACGTGTCACCTACATCTTGTCACTAGTGCAATGATTTGTCTTTACAGTGAGCTCCCCAGATTACCCTGACCTTGAGATCCAAGTGGGTGTCCATTCCCTAGTATGACAGCAACAAAACTGAGGCCACAGAGGACCAGGATTCCTGAGGGCTCTTCTGAACCCCGGGCTCCTGCCTACCTGGACAGTGCCTACCTGAGATGGGCAAAAACTCATTCATCAGACATTCTTTTTATATAGCTTTCTCTGTTTTCCTTTCTGTCTATCAGACAGACGTTTTTATTTCTAAAAGTATTAAAATCATTGACCTAAAACATGTAAGATAAGGAAAAATGGTTGATATTTCCACCTCTGTTCTTGCCCCCACCCCAGGTTTCCTGCCAGTCTTTGCTTCTTGGCAGTGTTGCCTGATTTCCCTCGCTAATGCTGATTGGCTCCATCTAAAGGGAGGATGATGGGATGCTGCTGGGTTTAAGGGATTGGGCGGGGTCTGGATCTGAGCATTCACTTTGAGAATCTGTGCTCCCTAGAGGGGACAGAGGGTGCCCAGCCAGGTCCACTGGCCCTGGTGGGGAAGGGGCAACCTGGTCCCCATGCACCCCTCCTCACAGGCTCTGGTCCTTCCCCCAGCTGTCTGACTGGTGGCTTAAAACAGCCTATCTCCAGTACCGCCAGCCCGTAGTCATCTATTCCAGCCCTGGTTTGGTGCTGCCCAGGCAAGACTTTGTGGATCGGCAGGGCCAGCTCAGGTGAGTGGCCAAGGTGGGCGTGGGGCTCTGGGCTTTCTGCTGGGAGATCGGAAGGGCCCCGGCCCTGTTACCTTTCATCCCCACAAACAGCCTTAGGAAGTAGGGAGCGTCATCCCTGTTTTACAGGTACGGAAACAGGATCAGAGCAGTGAAGGCACCTGCTCAAGATCACCTTTCGGGATTGGCTGACCCAGACAGGAAGCAGGATCTTCCTGGCTCCAAAGCTTCATAACTGTTAACCACCAAACTGCAGACTGGGGCCCCTCCCTCCTGCTAAGCCTGAGGCCACCCCTCAGCCCAGTTCTGGCACCTCACCACTCCTTCCTGCTCGCCTCCGCTGGCCACAGGGGTGACCTTTGTACACAGTCCTCTTTCCACATTTGGCCATGTCACTTTGCCTTGGCCTCTGTTCCAGTCCTACCAGGGGTAAAAATACCAGTGACGGGGATCTCCTGCCCAAGGACTAGACACTCACGGCTATCACTGCTTCTCTTAAAGGGATCAGGGCACCCCAGGAAGGGCCAGGGGTTCAGGCCCAGGAACTCTAGCCAGTGGGCCCCATGTTGGAGGCCAGGAGCACCCCCAGGCTTCGGGCATGGTTGACATGGCCCAGACAGTCCAGGGATGAAGGGCAGGATGAGCAAGGTGGCCTGGGGGACACAGAGGCCCAGAAACAGGAAGGGATCTAGGAGAGGGGAACACGTCATGCCCCTGCCCTCCCATTCACCCTTCCCCTACCCCCGCAGTCCTAGGTCCCTCCATGACTGATGCCTCAGAGCAGGGTGACGGCCTTCCAGACTCCAGGCTGTGGATCAGGGCCTCAGGCCCGCTGCGGTGGAGTCAGAGGGCACTGGCTCATAACCCAGCCATAATCATGCTGCTGTCCCTGCCAGGCGCCTGGCCGCACATCTCCCTAATCCCTTTCCCTAGAGATTACGTGGGCCGGGACTGGAACACAGGTTCTGCACTTGAACTCCTTCAGGTTCTCTGTAAGCAGGAGAGAGGAGGAAGGTAGTAGGTCGCTTCCCTGGACTAGGCTGCGCCCATCACCCTGGCGTCTCTGACCCAGGGACCTCCTTCTGGGTGTCCACACAGCCTTCTGATCTCTAACTGGTCCCTCCAGGTTCGCTGCCAAATTAATCGAGGGTGTGTTGGATTTCAAGGCCAGGATTGACCAGTGAGTGGCCCCGCCCCCACCCTGTCTCCTCCCACCTTGACTGCCTACCTGCCACAGCCCCTCCAGCCGGCCCCGCCCTACCCTAAACCGGAGCCCCCTCCCCGCACCCCGCACCCCCTGCCGGGGTGCTGAGCAGGCCCAGAGCTCAGTCGCTTTCACTTCCTGTTGACCCAGCCTCTTTGGGGGCTGGGGAGACAGACCTGGGTCCTCCGCTCCAGCCGCCGTGACCTCCTCCGGGTGGTCCTATTCCAAGAGAGCCTGGAATTGGCGTCCCAGCCAAAGAGGACACCGCCCCCCCGCCGCCCCCCCCCCCCCGGGGTTGACTTGCTGCTTCATCTTCCCTGTGGCAAACTGAAGCCCAGAGAGGAGAAGGGAGTTTCCAGGGTGACTCACGAGCAGGGTGGATTTCGGGCCTCCTGACCCAGTCGGGCTCCAACAGGCCCCCCTGCAACCGACCTCACGCTGAGGGGGCGGGGGGACACGAAGGGGCCCAACACTGCTTGCGTGAGCCCCACTGCCTGACCAAGCCCGCAGCCATAGCCAGCAGCTCCCTGTGGGTCCCGCCTTCCTCCCTGTCCCTCTGCCCCTGCAGCGAGACCCTGCCCGTGGAGTACCTGGGGGGAAAGCCGCTGTGCATGAACCAGTACTATCAGATCCTGTCCTCCTGCCGCGTGCCGGGCCCCAAGCAGGATTCGGTCACCAACTTCAGCAAGACCAAGAAGCCACCCATGCACATCACCGTGGTGCACAACTACCAAGTGGGTGGGCCCCCGCAGCCTTAGCCCCCGTGGTGCACAACTACCAAGTGGGTGCCCCCCCGCCCCGAAGCCTTAGCCCCGCGCTCAGTTGCCCGGAGGAGAGGGGCAGGGCTGAGAGTCAGCTTCCCCAACACACCTGCCCATGTGCCCCCGGAACAGGCAGGCCCTGGGCCTCTCTCTGCCCTGGGTCTCCAGCCAGGCCCCAGCCTGGGGGAGGCCAGGAAGGGCTATGGGCCTGGGCAGCCTGGGGAGAGCAGTGCAGGGACCTCCTCCCATCTCCTCGCCCTCAGCCTGACGCCATCCTCTCAGCTGGGCTGCCCAGGCCAGGAGGAGGCTATGCTGGGAGGTGACTGCTGCCCATCTGAGGCTCCCACGAACCGCCTTCTCTCCACCTGCCTGTGCCCGGACAGTTTTTCGAGTTGGATGTGTACCACAGCGATGGGACGCCCCTGACCTCGGATCAGATCTTCACGCAGCTGGAGAAGATCTGGAACTCATCACTGCAAACCAACAAAGAGCCTGTGGGCATCCTCACCTCCAACCACCGTAACTCCTGGGCCAAGGCATACAGCACCCTCATCAAAGGTACCCCTGGGATGGGAGGGGAGGCCCACACCAGGCCCTGGGCAGCCACAAGTCTCACTGAATCCTCTCAACTCGGAGCGGGTGCTGTTGGCCCCATTCCACAGAAGAGGAAACTGCAGTGCGGTTGGGTCCAGTTAGTTCATTCTTTCTATTAAGTAGCAAGTTGCCGTGAGAATGCAAGTCCTCTGGCTGAGGAGCCCACCTCCACCTTCCCTCCACATCCCGTGTTGGTCAGGAGCATTGTCCCCAGAGTCAGCCCCCGGGTCGGATCCCTGACTGCCTCAACGGCTCTCTGCGTGACCTGGGCTTCTGTTTCCTCCTTTCTGAAGTGGGTCAGGTGTTAGCCCTGCCTCACGGGGTGCCGTGGGGCCGCAGGCCCCTGCCAAGTGAAGCTCCGGAGGCCTCCCCAGGCCTGGCCCCCATGCCACCACACACACACGCACACACACATCCCCACAGACAAGGTGAACCGGGAGTCGGTGCACTCCATTCAGAAGAGCATCTTCACCGTGTGCCTGGACGCACCCATGCCTTGGGTCTCGGAAGACGTGCGCCGCAGCCAGGTGGCTGGCCAGATGCTGCACGGGGGTGGCAGCAAGCTCAACAGCGGCAACCGCTGGTTCGACAAAACGCTGCAGGTGAGGACCTGGCAGGGCCAGGGCTCCCGCCCAGGCATGCACCCAGCCTTGGCCCACTGCTGCCCCGGGACTTCCTGCCCCTCCCCAGCCCGGAGTCCCTGGCTTCCCAGCTTGTAAAGCAGCGGGGAAGCCAGAAGGTGGGCGGGGCTATACCTAGCAGCAGTCAGCCTGTCATTACTGGGCCTGGCCTGGTAACCCGCGTCACTCCTCCGACATATCCATCAGCAGATCAGAGAGAGCCTGGGATGTGGGGCCAGGCAGAGTGGCCCAACCTTGGTCGTGACTTTCCCTCTGTACCTGTAAAATGGGGTGGTAGGACTCGCAAGGGTCGTTGCGAGGACTCGGAAAGGTCTGTTTAGCACGGGATGTGCTTAGCGTGACCTGGGACAGGTGTTCCAAGGCCCCCAGTGAGTGTTAGCTGTTAGGAATAAGAGTAATAAGTCAGCAGAACCCCTTGAGATGGTTCAGGGACGCCCTACCCATGGGACCCAACCGGAGAGTGGCTCCAGGGACCTGGGGCTGTCGGGGTCCCCATTCTCCTCTGCAGTTCATCGTGGCAGAAGACGGCTCCTGTGGGCTCGTTTATGAGCATGCGGCAGCAGAGGGACCCCCCATCATCACCCTTGTGGACCACGTCATTGAGTTCACGTGAGTGTGGTTCGCCCATCCTCCAGCCAGTTCTCCAGCTCCTGATGACAGGTGACACAGAGGCGACAGAGTAGCCCTCAGAGGAGCAACGGCATTCTCCCTTATACCTGGGAATCTGTTTCTTCAGAGGAAGCCAGAAGAGGGCATGGGTTTTAGAGTCGATCAAACCAGGGTTTGAATTCTGGCTCTGCCACTTCTCAGCCTTGTGACCTTGGACAAGTCCCTTCCCCTCCTCCGTTTCCCCATTTAAAAGCTGAAATGAAGGCAGTTCTCAGAAGAACAAACCCAAAAGTCTCCCTGGGCTGGTCCCCGCCAGCTTCGGGGACCCATCCTAATCCCGGGGATGGACCCAGGCTCCCAAGACGCCCGGCAGGAGGCTGAGACCCCCACGTCCTATGCAGGAAGAAGCCCGAGCTCGTGCGGTCTCCCATGGTGCCCCTGCCCATGCCCAAGAAGCTGCGGTTCAACATCACCCCCGAGATCAAGAGCGACATCGAGAAGGCCAAGCAGAATCTCAGCATGTGAGTGCTGGGTGGCAGGCGGGCGGGGCCGGGCCCCTCTAGCCAGCACAAGAGTCAGCTCTGCCATCGTGCCTGGCTGGTTCTGAGACTGCCCTCGGCCCCTCCCTGGGGCTGGCAGAGGCTGCCCGGTGTCTGCTCCTCACCCACCTCCCCCGACCCCCAGCATGATCCAGGACCTGGACATCACGATGTTGATGTTCCACCACTTTGGGAAGGACTTCCCCAAGTCTGAGAAGCTGAGCCCAGACTCCTTCATCCAGATGGCACTACAGCTGGCCTACTACAGGTGCGCCCCGCCCCCCATGAAGGAGGGATGAAGCCTGGGGGCGGAGGCGGGGGACCTGCCAGGTGTGCTCAGCCCACCTCCCGCCCAGGATCTACGGGCAGGCGTGCGCCACCTATGAAAGCGCCTCTCTGCGCATGTTTCACCTGGGCCGTACCGACACCATCCGCTCGGCCTCCATGGACTCCCTGACCTTCGTCAAGGCCATGGATAACCCTGATGTGACGGTGAGAGGTCCGGGGCAAGGGTGGGAGAGCTGGGTTCGAGCCTTCTCCCTTCCTGCTCATTCTGTCAACACGCAGTGAGCACCTATTGTGTTCCAGTCCTGTGGTGGATACTGGGCATCTAGGGGGAGATGGAGCCATGAATTTATCAGCGTGGAGCTTTCTTTCAGCCAAAGAGAAAAGGAAACTGCAGTGGACCCTTGAACAACATAGGGGTTAGGGTCACCGCAGAAATCCACATGTAACTTTGTAGTCAGCTCTGTGTCCATGGTTCTGCACCTGCAGGTTCAACCCACCACGGGTCATGTCATACTGTCGAATTTATTGAAAACAATCCACGTGTAAGTGGACCCGCACAGTTCAAACCCGAGTTGTTCAAGGGTCAGTCATCAGCAGTGAGCACTTGCCCTGTGTCAGGCCTTGGCTGGGGGCTGGCCAGAGAGATGGCAGCTCCAGTTCCTGGTCTCAGGGAGCTCAGAATCTAGAGTGGGGAGTGGGCCACTGAGGAAGGTGGCAAGAACAGGAAGCTGCAGCTCCCTGTCCCCTCCCCCTGCCCAGGAGCACCAGAAGGTGGGGCTGCTGCGGAAGGCCGTGCAGGCCCACCGAGCCTACACCGAGCAGGTGAGCCGGCCCTTCCTGTCCCTGCTTGCGTGACCCGGGCGTTTCCCACTGGCCTGTCCACCTGCCTGTCCATCCCTGCAGCCAATGGCTGCTCCCCTTAGCATCAGACACCCCTCCCCTAAGGCTTGGGGCACTTGGAGCAAAGCTGAACATCCCCATTTTACAGTGGGAGAAACCAAGGCGAGGCCCAGTGGCTGCCCGGGTCGGCCTCTGGATCTTGCGTCATCACGGCTTCCCCGATGCCCCTGGAGCCCAGGATGCTGAGGGTGTGCACGGGCTGGCAGACAGCAGGGGTCCTGCCCTCTGACAGCTTGGGCTGCAGTCCAGGGGTGGAGGTCTGGTTCCCATCCTGGCCCTGAGCACTTGTACATGCCAGGCTTTGCCCATGTCACATGCAGAGGTCTATCTAGATCTCACTGCCGCCCCGCAAAGGGAGTTTAGTGACTGTCCCTATTTCACAGATGAAGACACTGAGGCTTCAAGATGTAAGTGACCTGCCAAGGTCCCTGCCAGGATGATGCCACCCAGCTGCAGTCCTGTGCTCTTAGGCTGCACCTTCCTGCCTCCCTGGGTGGGTCCCTGGGCCTCAGTTTCCCCATCTGTGAAGTGAGGGCTCTTCTGCTTGGCTGCCCTGGTCTCACGGGTCTGAGGGGCCAGTGAATGGAAGAGGCATTGCCGCCATGGGCTCCTGAGGAGGGCAGCGGTGCCTCGTGGGCCTGAAGCCCCTGTTCCTGACAGCTCCCCTTCCTGCAGGCCATCCGTGGGGAGGCCTTCGACCGCCACCTCCTGGGCCTGAAGCTGCAGGCCATCGAAGACCTGGTGAGCATGCCCGACATCTTCATGGACACCTCCTACGCCATCGCCATGCACTTCAACCTCTCCACCAGCCAGGTGGGCCACTGCCCTAGGTGCCCTGGGGTGGCAGGGAACAGAAGCCACTAGAAACTGGAGACGGACAAAGGCTGCACTGAGTGGAGCCGAGGTCCAGAACACGGTCACTTGGTGGTGATGTGACGCACACAGGCGCACTCCCGAAGCAGCTGAGCTTTGGAGGAGGAGCTGGGGTCAGGGGGCTTCGCTGCAGCTCGGGCAGGCCGGGAAGGAGTCAGGATCCCCCCCGCCCGCTTTCATGCATTCACTGATCAGATGTGAAGGAACGTCTGATCCATGCCAGCCTGTGCTGGGCACTGGGGTAGAGCAGGGACAGACCACTGCCCCTGCCCCCAGGGGCTCACAGTCCAGACAGGAAGCACAGGGAATGAGACAGTCCCCCCTCAGGGACGTCAGGGAAGTCTCTGTAGGGAGGTGACACAAGAACTGCACCCCAAAGAATGAAAGGGAGTAAGCTGTCGGCTGGAGACGAGGAGAGGGCGTCTCAGGCAGGGCACGGTGGGAGCCGACGTGGAAAGGCAGGCTGGTGCCGCGACGGGGCTGGGATGAGAGCCTTGGTCCTGTGCCATTCTCAGGTCCCTGCCAAGACAGACTGTGTCATGTTCTTTGGGCCTGTGGTCCCAGATGGCTACGGTGTCTGCTATAACCCCATGGAGGCGCACATCAACTTCTCCGTGTCGGCCTACAACAGCTGCGCAGAGACCAATGCGGTCCGCCTGGCGCACTACCTGGAGAAGGCGCTCCTGGACATGCGCGCTCTGCTGCAGAGCCACCCCCAGGCCAAGCTCTGAGCCCCGCTGCTCAGGCCTGCCGGTGCCACGGCCAAGCCGCCTTGGGCTGGCCCACCCACCGGGCCCTAGTCCTTCGCTCCCTCTCCCCCTGGGCCCCCGCAGATCCGACCGAGTCTGGGATGGCATCCCCCAGCGGGGCCCGCGGGGCCGAGCTGAGTACCTTCCGTGGGTCCTCACCAGCACCCGGGCTGAGTCCAGAAGCTGAGCAGGAGGTCGGGCCCGGCGCCCAGCATCTCACCCGCCGTGGCCTCCTCCTGGGAGAGGAACCAGCCGAGCTCATCCCTCGTCAGGGTGGGGACTAGGGAGTCCCTTTCTTACTAGCTCAGCTCTGCCCAGGTCCTCCCGGGTACGCGGCCAGGCTTGGGTCTGTACCCTGATCCCTAAGCTCCCAAGGACCTAGAGACAGGGTTACCTGGAGCTGGGGGCCTCCAGGCTTCCCCAGGGCTGAGGGGCCAGGGCGCAAGGTGTGCTGGTGGGGGGGAAGTCCACGCTGCGTCACAGCACCGTCCCCCGCGGCTCCGTGCTCTTCTGGGTGACGTGGCTCACAGGCCCCAGCTCGCTTGCTTCCACACAGCTTGATTCCTGAACCATGTCCTGTTGTATAACAGTATCACGCGAGGCAGTTAATAAAGGGGAAATTTGTTGGGAAAGAGTTGTTTCAGCCGAGGAGGCAGGCAGGGTGCGGCAGATGCCTGGCTTTGCCTTCCTGCAGCTTCCCCCGCATCTGGGAGCTGGTGTCCAAGCCGCCAGTGGGCCCAAGGGGAGGGCTCCCAGAGGAGCGGAGCTCTCAGGCTTGGGTCAGGAGGCCAAGGGCCAGCTCGGACCTCAGGGCTCTGGGCCAGGACGGCACCAGACCCAGGCCTGCGTTCTTCGTGGATACCTCCCACCTACCCATGACTTGGGCCTCTCCAGTGCCATGGGCTGTGCGCCAGGACAGCCCTCCCAGGGGACCGTGGGGCCCGATACCCTCGAGTCTGGTTGTCTGGGCAGTGTGGCTGACACCCAGGGCCCAAGGCCTCATCTGCTGCCTTGCACTGAGCCCATCAGGAGTGGTGGCTGGGCAGCCATGCTGACCCCAGCCCCAGCCACTGCCTGGGACCACCAGGCACCAGATCATGTGGCCACCCGGTCCAAACATTGTATCTGTCCCCAACCCCACGCACCTGGTACAGGCAGGGTGTCCTGCCAAAGTCAGCTGGGCTGTCTGTGGAGAGCGGAGGGACTCTGGCCCTGAGGAAGACACATGTGAAGCCCCAATTGGAGATGCCAAGGGTGGGAGAGGCTACCCAGCCTGTGGGGGCGGTGCTTCATGGCCTGGCTGACCTGCGGTGGTCACCGCGGGAGGCGGGTCCTGAGGTGGTGTCCGTTTTGCAGATGACGGAACAGGCTCGGGGAGCACGTGCCTCACCATGGGGCGAAGCCTCGGGGAGCAAGGAGTAGAGCCCAGCCCGTGGGGGAGTGGGTGTCACCCGAGGCCTGGCTGCTCCTTGGGACCCCGGCAAGGCCGGCAGGGTGGGGTATTGCCAGGGCAGGGGTGCACGAGTGTCCCTTCAGGGACCTCAAGCAGGAGGACCAGAAGAGAATCCCACCTCAACAGCACAGAGGCCTTGCTCTGCAGCTGGGGAGCGGGGCGGGCCCCTGGTGTCCGCAGGCTGGGTCTCAGGAAGCAGGGCCCGCAGCCGGAGCTGAGCGTGCCCTGTGTGAGCAGCGCTAGGGCGGAGCTGCACCGACCCAGCCGGGGGCAGGCAGGGAGGGGAGACAGTGATGCAGGCCAAGGACACTGCAGTGACACACACCCAGGACTCCTGAAACTCAAGTTCTAAGAACTGTATGGGTCTGACTGTAAGGCAGGATTTTTTCCCAAAACGTTATCCTTCAGAAGTGAGGTCATTCCGCTGCATCTGAGTTGCTATAGGTCTCATAACACAGAGGCTCACTCGGTTCTTGAGGGCAGCGAAGTACCGCTTGGGGAAGACACATGTAGCACCTAAACAACCCCATTCAGTGTCAGATGGAATGCTTAGAGGTCCCCGGGTGGAGCTTCTGGGGGAAAAAAGTCAAAAGAACGATGAAGATGTAGTAATTACTCCTGAGGGTGTGACCTGTGGCCTCACACTTTGCAAGTGTTGAATGCAGGACAAGCAAGTGTCTTACGGGTCTCTGGACGTGAGGGGAGGTAAGTTTGGGGCAGGTCACATACTCCTACAGGAGCGATTTTTAAAATCCAGCTGTCTGAATGTTACACCAGTATGTTTGGAATAAAATTTCAAGTACACTGTCATGCATGAAATCCAGAAGGTGCTGCTGTATCCCAAACTGCCTGTCTAGTGGACTCAGGAGAACTAGGTCAGCAGACCCAGAGGTTGCCCAGGGACAACCAGACCCTGATGCCAATGATGCAGAAGAACTTTTTTTTTTTTTGCAAAATCAGTGAAAAAGAACTGTCCTCAATTTATGTACTTTGTGTAATACAGCATTTGAAATTTGAGAATAATAAAATTAATAATAAAGATTACTTGGCTTTTACCTAGGTCCTCTAAAAGTTTGTCCGGGTTGGCATGAACTTGATTTTGCTCTCTCCATTGGGAAAGTGCAGTGGCTGGAATCAAGGGCAGGCCTGGAGCAGAGCCCCAAGGTTGAGTGAGGGCTGGACGCCATGGGCCAAGTTAAAGGCTTGGGTTTTATCCCAAGACACTGAGGACGATGCTTTAGGAAGATGCTGAGGAATGGACTGAAGGGCCCTGATGGGTGGGGATGAGGGCCACCTGCCAGGAGGCTTTGCTGCTGCTGAGCAGGGGGTAGTGGGCTGGGACCCAGACTGGCCTGGAAGGCAGAGAAAGTGGCTATTTCAAAAGACACTGACAAGGTGGAGTGAGCAGGGCTTGGTGACCAACTGAATGGGAAAAGGAGTTGGGCAACCCGCAGGTGGGGTGCTGGGCAGCTCTCTGAGAGCCCAACCAGGGTGAACGTGTGGGTGAGTGCCAACTGGGGTAAAAAGCAGCGTTTACCCGGGATTCAGGGAAACCTCAGGGCTCATGAGACGGCCCCGTCCTCTCTCTTGCTGCATCCTGGATTTCCTCTGACCTCCAGTTTTTCTCTTTAACTATGTCTAGTCTGCTGTTAAATCTACCTACTGAGTTCTTGTTTTTTAGCTATCATATTTTCCAGTATTCATTGAAAAATCTGCCAGCATTCACGTTATAGTTTCCTGTTCTCTGCAGATACACATATATATATACACACATACATACATACATACATACATATATATTTATTTCTGGCTGCCTTGGGTCTTCGTTGCTGCGTGCGGGCTTTCTCCATTTGTGGTGAGCGGGGGCTATACTTCGTTGTGGTGCGTGGGCTTCTCATTGAAGTGGCTTCTCGTGGAGCACGGGCTCTAGGCGTGTGGGCTTCAGTAGTTGCAGCACGCAGGCCCTAGAGTTCATGGGCTTCAGTAGTTGTGGTGCGTGGGCTCAATAGTTGTGGCTCGCAGGCTCTAGAGCGCAAGCTCAGTGGTTGTAGCACACGGGCTTAGCTGCTCCATGACATGTGAGATCTTCCCGGACCGGGGATCAAATCTGTGTCCCCTGCACTGGCAGGTGGATTCTCAACCAGTGCACGCCCAGCAAAGTCCTGCAGATACTTTCAAGTTTGTCCCTTACTTCTTTAAAAAAGTAAAACAACTTAAAATCTGTGCTCGATCATTCCAGCACCTGAAGTATGTGTGGGTTTGTTTCTAATACTTGTTTCCAGCTAGTTCTCAAGGATGGTGGTGATTCCTTTCCTACCTGGTCATCTTTGTCTATATTTTGTTCATGGTAGTTTCTTAAAACTGTATAAATAATTGAAGTCTGGCATGAAGGTTCCTTCTTCCAGAGATCTGTTTGCTTCTGCCACACGTCTGGGATGAGGTCACCTTAACTAAATGTCCAGGTTGTGTGGACCGTGGTAGGGAACCCAAACCCAGCCTTCGAGCTCATGTGAGGATGGGATTACTTCTGATTCACCTGAGGGTGAAGCTGTTATGAATCTCAGGTTAATGAATTAAAGAAGGGTTAGAACCCCCACATTGGACCCCTGAAATGGCTTGTGTTCTTTTCACTCCTACAAGGCGTCCAAAACCCAGGTCAGTTTGCAGTTATTTCTTCCAAAGCACGATACTCACCTGTCCGCACGCTAAAGCAGCACTGAACTCAGCAAGGAGTGGAGGTCTGTATCCTGGCAGAGGCTTAGGAAGGACATGCAGGTTGTCCCCAGTCTTCAAGGGCTGTCACATGAAGGAGAAGCTAGGCTTACTGAGAGCAGAGCCAGCCAGCGCCACAGGGGGAGGTAGACTGGGACGAAAAAAACTCAGTGGAAGGGAGCTGTCCTCAGACCCCAGTGGGGTATGTCACAGAGGCCATTCCAACCCTGGCTTTGGGGGCTGGAGGGGACTAGGTGTCTTGGAGACGCGCACGATCTTCTGGTCTTAACCATGCCCTTGCCCCTCGGGTTGTGTGTCCGCACAGCCACGTCCCCGGCTCCTCCCATCAGCTCAGTCAACATGTTCAAGCTGCCAGAGTTGAAGATTTTATTTTAAAACAATAGTAAACAATTTTCATTGATTTTTCTTAAGTCAAACCACCTCACACTTGGCTTATCTCAGGCAAAATGTAAAAAATAAAAATGAGAAGGGAAGGAAAGGAAAATGTGGGGACTGACCAACCTTCCCCAGAAACAGGCCCCTGGTCCTGGCATCTGGAATGGCTTTGGACACTGTCTTTAACAAATGAGAAAAGAAAGCACCAAAATATTGTGCTTCAGCAGCAGATTAGGAACCTCCACAAAGAAAAGGCGGCCGGGGGAGGGAGGGGGGTCGGGCCCTGAACACAGGTCCCGAGCAGCCTGGTTCAGTTCTAGAAGCTTCCAAGTCTGGACGCATCTCCTCTCCACAGCTCCATTTCAAGGCGGCTTCAAGATTGGGAGGAGTCGTCCTCCGAGCTGGGCAGTGGGGATCTGTGAGCCACACCCCGGACACAGGTTTGGGGTGACCCAAGCAGGTTCCCAGCCTCTCGGAGGGGGGTCGGGAAGGACAAGGAATGCTCAGAGCACACAGAGGGGAGGGAAGGGTGGGGACAGTAGGCACCGCTACCCCACTCCTCTCACCAGCTCCTGCTTCCTCTGCATTTTGTTCGGGTGGAGATGAAGACGACCCACTAGCGGACGCAGGACAGGAAAGAGCTGTAAACAGCTTGGGTTTGCTCACCCACAGGCGCAGGCTCTTTCATCAGAAAGGGACCGCTGTCTTGGGGACAGGGAACCAGAGAAAGCCCTTGCAGCGCAGGGTCGATGCGGGTAGGACACAGCGATGGCAGCGCAGACGCCTGCTCTCTCTGGGCCTGGCTCCCACACGGGAAACACTGACCGAGGTTCTGGAATGGCGTTGGCGGCAGGGGGGGCATGGGGGTGCTCCCTCCTCCTGGGCCCCCAGGCCATCTCTCGGGCCCAGGGCAAAGGGCCTGGGAAGCTGACCTGGGCTCCTCGGTACGCAGGGCAGCCCCCGCAGAGCTGGGTCTTCCAGTCCCTCTCCAAAATCCCATCTGCCTTTGACAAAACCAAAAAATAAATAGTGTGCATTTTTCACGCCACCTACATTTCCTGGCCCTGCGGCCAGAGATTCAAGCCCTCCTTCTCTACCCCATGCCCCAGTGCCCACGTCAGGGGCACTTTCCGCCCAACTGGGGGCTGGCAGCAGCACTGTGAGGGTCTCTGGCTGTGAGGCCCCCCGGCAACAGGCCCTCCAGGGTCCTGGCTGAGGGGCTGGCTCAGCCCTTTGGTCCACCTTGTTCATTAAAATTAAAATAAGAAAAAAAAGGCTCCACTCGGTGACTTGGGTCTGTAGAGGTCTCTGCTTCGTCCCTCTGTCTGTCATTCCATCCACCCTGCAAGGCATCGTGCAGGCCAGATCTGGAGGCTGGAGACAGCCACACTCACCCGTCACTGCAGTTTCGTCCCCAGCTTGCGCTGTCTGTTCCTGCAAAGTGGGGGTGGGGGTCAGATGAGGGGACTCCTGGCGTCCAGTGACTCGCCCCTCAGCTGTCTCCTTCCTCCCCACAATCCCATCAGAATGAGTGAGGGTCCACTCCCAGTAGCCCCAGTGGTTGGCTCAAGCTGGGCCAATCAGAGCTCCTGCCCTGGGACCTGGGACTTGGGGCCTAGAGAGGGTCAATGTCTCTGCTGGGCCTGTATCACAGGTGCTCAGCTCTGGAATCCAAGTGCAGCCAGGAGGCCAGGGCAGGGGCGGGGGCCAGGACGGGAGAACAGAGGCAAGAGGGACCTGGCTGGATTCCAGTAATCATGGGCAGTTCCCACTTATAGATAAGCCAGCATAAGTGGGGTTCTGTTACCATCAACCTAAACAGACAAGAAGGTAGTGAGTTCTCCATTTGGGATATACATAAGCAAAGGTAGGAGCACTCCTGATACAAGTTATCGAGTGGATCTGAGTACCTGACTTGGGGGTGTGGCAATACCTACGACGGGCTCAGGAGCCTGAAGGAAGCAGGGGCAGCCCCGTTCCCTGGAGGGCCTGGCTCCTCGAGACCCCACTGAAATTCAGAAACTGTCCCCACAGGTCCTGCGTGATGCAGCCCCAGCCTCGTGCCATGGCCAGCCCCCTTCTTCCCTGGGCTCCAGCCACACCTGCCTCTGTCTGTTTGGTGGACTCCCCAAGCTTGCTGTTCTCAGAAGCATTGCACAAGCTGTTCCCTATGCTGAGAGCACTCTCCCTGCTAAACCCCAACTTGGACAGTCCCGCTTTCTCTCTGCTCAGACCTGTCACAGCGGCCAGCCAGTCCAACCACACACCCTCACAGCACGCTGCTGTCACGAGCTCTCAAGCCCGAGGCACTTGTCGCACAGGTAGGTGCCTCATTCCTCGTGTCCCCCCTGCCGGCCACTGCCGCCCACAGCCTGGCACAGAGCAGGTGCACATGGAAGTTTGGGTACATCAAGGTGGGTGGCGGCCAGCCGGGAGAGGCGGGGCCGCTCTGGGAGCCAGGTGGAGAGCCTGGGCCAGCTGGGGCCTTCCGCCAATAACAGGATTGCCTGCCCTAACCCCTCAAATCCCCTTTCCTCAGGATCCAGGGCTTTACCCTTAAGTTCGTTAGGATAATTGGGACCATGATGCCCTAGACACACTTCCCGGCTGCTGTGACCCCGCCCTGTGGTTCCTCTCACCAGGAACCCAGGGCTCCTCAGGAAACCTCCCAGGCTTGTGCTGGAGCCCAACCTCGCCTCGGCTCCCCTCTGAACCTGGGAAGGAGCCAGGCCTTCCCGACCCCACCTGGCACCCCACCCAGGATGTGGGGTGCATGGAGAGCTGAGTCAGAAGAAGCCTCCAAAGCCAGCTTTGCCCTGACTGGCTGTGCAAACACGGGTGCCCCTAACTCACCACACCTCAGTTTACCCCTCCAGAGGAAAGTGTCTGGACTAAACAGTCCCGAGGGGGGTCGACACACAGGCCCCCAGAGAATCCTGGCTGCCCAGCTCTCTGGTTCCAGGCCACAGAGGTTAAAAGCATGGCCCTGGGGCTTCCCTGGTGGCGCAGTGGTTGAGAGTCCGCCTGCCGATGCAGGGGACACGGGTTCGTGCCCTGGTCCGGGAAGATCCCACATGTCGTGGAGCAGCTAGGCCGGTGAGCCATGGCCGCTGAGCCTATGCATCCGGAGCCTGTGCTCCGCAACGGGAGAGGCCACAACAGTGAGAGGCCCGCGTACCGCAAAAAAAGGAAAAAAAAAAAAAAAAAAGAGAGAAAAAAAGCATGGCCCTGGGCTCAACAGCCTAGGTTCCCAGCCCAGCTCCCACACCCACGATCTGCAAACCCTTGGTCAAGTGATTCCTCTCCTCCCCTCTCTGAGCCTCAGTTTTCTCATCTGTAAAATGGGGTCCAGGGGAGGATTCAATGAGGCAGTGCAAGAAAAGTGCTTAGGCAAGTGCCCGGCTCTCAGGCAGCCTTCCAAAACTGGGGGCGGCACTGACTGAGGGATGTGCCCCACTGAGCCAGGACCCAGTGATTGCTATCCCCTTGACTCACCTGGCTTCTGCCCGGGTTACCGTGTACTCAAACCAGAGTACGTTGGGAATGAGGCTCGTGTCTCGGATTAGGAAGAACTCAGAGATAGGCCTGGAGAGACAGACACCCGGAAATCCAGGACCATATCAGAACATGAGTCTGTCACCAAGCCAGACTCTCCCACCAGTGCTTGGGGCCGGCGATGCACCCTCTCCCCACCACTTTGCCTGGCCTGTGCAAGACCCAGATGTGTCGCCTGTGTGACACTCAGGCAGGTCCAATGCCCCAAGGCACACACAGCCCAGAAGGACACATGCTGCTTTCCAAGTCCCTGCCAGGCAAGGAGAGAGGCTGGCATCTTGGCTTCTGGGCTGAGAAAACGCCTGGGGGAGATGGAAGCCAGACGAGCGGGGCCTGCAGCCCTATGCCCACCAGAGGCCTGGGCACTAGGGCCCTCCCAGGGAGACTGAGGCTGGTGTCAGGACGCCTGGGCCCTCCCACTGATGGCCCCTTCGCAGGAAGGGGCACGGGCCATAGTGCCTGGGAAGGTTGGGGGAGCGGGGGACAGCAGCAGGGGCAGGAGGCAGTTACCAGGCTGCTATCCTAGGGAACAGGGGGGTGAGGACCTCCTGCGTGAAGACGAACCAGGCGATGGCCATGAGGCCTCCAGCGATGCCCCCATAGAGCACCTGGCTCCAGGTGTGGTACAGCAGGTAGACCCTGGGCCAAGGACAGAGGGAAGTTCATGAGAGCCAGCCAGAGACAGTCCTGCACAGCCTCCCTGCACGCCTGAGTGCCAGCTTCCCTGGACCTCTGCACATACACGGGAGACATACACAGACGGGGCAGGCCCCTGTGACCACACGGACTCAGAGCTACTTCTAGAAGGAGGCAAGGGGTTGGACCCCAACAGCTGCTCCCCTGACTCTAGAAGTGAAGAGATGGCTCAGCTAGGATTTGCCTCCCTTCTGTCCAGCCCTTGAACTTGGAGTTTGTCTGCAAGGGGCTGCTCCAGGACCTTGGGAACAGATGGCTAACCCTAGAACCTTGGGCCCAACCAAGAGGAGAGAGCAAGGATTGGGTTGGAAGGGGCAGCTGGAGCCCTGGCCCTTGAAAATGAGAGGCCTAGAGCTTCCCTGGTGGTGCAGTGGTTAAGAATCCGCCAATGCAGGGGACACGGGTTCGAGCCCTGGTCCGGGAAGATCTCACATGCCACGGAGCAACTAAGCCTGTAAGCCACAACTACCAAGCCTGCGCTCTAGAGCCCATGAGCCACAACTACTGAGCCCGCGCGCCTAGAGCCCGTGCTCCGCAGCAAGAGAAGCCACCGCAAGGAGAAGCCCGCGCACCGCAACGAAGAGCAGCCCCCGCTCGCTGCAACTTGAGAAAGCCCGCATGCAGCAATGAAGACCCAACGCAGCCAAAAATAAAAAAATAAAAATAAATAAATAAAATAAAATGAGAGGCCTGGGACCCCCTTCGCAGCCCTGCCCTACAGGCTCTGGGACTCGGGTCCACAGCGAGGTCCAATAGGGACCAAGTATCCAGTGGGCAGGGCGTGGGGCAGGGGCTCTCCCTCCCTCTGTACCTGCTATAGGAGACTAGAAACGCCACGGTGAGGAGACCCAGGGAGAGTACATGCCTCCACAGCAAGTCCAGGAACCTGGCGTTGTTCGTTTGGTGCATTCTGGGAAAACAAGCCTGTTAGGTGGCCTCGGCCCACAGCCTGGGGCCCAGGCCTCCCACACAGCCCCGGCCCCAGCCACATGCTCCCTGGGCACCTTCTGCCTTGGCTGCAGCTCCTCCCACCCCCAGTAGAGGCCAAGCCCTAAATGGCATCCAAAGGGCTTGCAGCAAGTCCCTGGCAGAGGCCAGCCTGGGCCAGTTCAGGGCCACCCCAGCCAGGGCAGAAGCTCACCTTAAATACAGAAAAAGGAAGGAATAGACGGAGAAGAACCACATAAACTGGGAATGGCTGGAGGGCATCCCGTACTTGGTGCCCACTGCCGTGTGGGGACCTGGTGGAGACAGAGAGCAGGGCATGATGGGAGGATGCAGGCCTCCCAGTAATGCCCTAACCTGGGGGACCCGCAGACCCCCAAGGCCTGGGCCCTACCTCCACAGGGCCGTGGCTCCTGGATGACGTGTTTGATCAGCCAGTTGACCCCCTCGTTCAGTGCCAAGCCCCCAAGGAACGAGATCTGCTGGGAAGATGCATGGTCAGCAGGGCCTCTGTGTGCTTGCTGGCCGCCGCCCAGCCCAAAGGCCGTGGCCGCCCACTGAACCTCCAGCCCAGTGGACAACCTGCAACCAGCCAGGAGGCTCCACACACCTCAAGAAAGGTGGAAGCAGGGGAGGGAAGGCAAAGCCCCTGGGAAGGAATGGTGAGGCCCCTCCTCCCTGGGGTGGGAGTGACTCACTCACCGTGTGCAGCTCCCGCTTGAATATGATGAGGGTCACAAAACCAACGATGACAAATATGGGGCTGAGGCTCAGGTAGGCAAGGAGATGGCCAGAGAGATCACCTGGGCAAGGCAGGGAGAACAGGATGAGGACAGAGCGCAGCCATGGGAGAGGGCCTGGCCCCCAGCAAGCCAAGTAGAGCCTCAGTCAGAGGTGGTCCCAGCCGGGCCCGGAGCGCAAGGCCAGGCGGCTGGGGGTGCCTCAGCCTTCCAAGCTCACCGCTCGTCCTCAGTCATGGGCACAGCGTGTTTACTAAGCACTCAGGTTCACAGATCGTGAGTTTAAAGCAGGTGCCTTCACTCTCCCTGTTCTACAGATGACGACACTGAGTCCCACAGGGGCTGCATGATTTGTCCAAAGTCACACAGCCAGAAAGAGGTAGGATCTGACTAAAATCCGAGTCTCTAGCCTGGTCCAGGTGCTACACCCACTATCCCACCAAAGCGGATATTTGAACCTGGCTTGGTCTGACCCCAGAGGCTGGGCCCTGTCCCAGGAGGCAGCCTGGCGGGCACATGGATGACTCCGGAACGCAGTGCTGTGCGGAGACCGACCCAGCCAAGCCCTGGGCCTCCAGGGCAACCTGGTGTTCTCTGAACACCGCACAGACTTGGGTCTACACTGTGGACTCTGACAGGGACCAAGGCTGGGGGTGGGGGTGAAGCTCCGTTGCCCACTATGGCCACCCGCTGCAGTAACAGCTTCTCACTGCCTCTCTACTGGCAAAAAAATTGGCTACCTATTGACTACCTGCTTTTTACCCCCAATAGGTCTCAGCAGGAGGATCCTGGAGCCAACAGACAGGAGCCACTTTCCTGCTAGTCCAAAAGCCACCCTCACCATTTGAGACAGGGCAGCTATGTAGCAGCTCTGGGGTCAGAGAGTGTGGTTTAGTTCCCGTGCCAGCACTTGCTGGCTACACGACCTCAGGCAAGGACTTCACCTCCCTGAGCCTCAGCTCTCTCACCCGTGAAATGGGGATATCAGTAGCCACCTCCTACAGCCATGGGAGCTCTGATGTGACCAGGCCTGTGAGACGCCCAGCTCGGTCCCTGGCACCCAGGACACTTCCATGTTTGGAGAACTCAGTGTGGGAAATCGCCCCACCACCAGCCTGGCCTCACACAGGCAGCAGGAAGGTACCCACCCAAGGCCGAGCCCAGATTCCAGGCTGAAGGGATGGGCACATACCTGGCCTCCCCCACACCTACCCAGGGTAGGGCTGGCTTTGAACTGGCCTGGGAGAACAGGCCAGCAACATAGGTCCAAATGCTAGTACTGCCATAGGCCCCCTGGATGACACTGGGTGAGGCCCTTCCTTTTTCTGGGTTCTGTCTCCTCATCCACACGGCGGCCTGGCCCCCTCCAGCCCTGAGATTCTGGGTCTCTCAGCTGCCCAGCCGACGCCCAGGACACTGGGTCATCAGGAGGACAGGAAATGGCTGGCGCCCCCAAAGCCTCGGCCATCTCCATGGCCCGTCTCACAGCAAGCGCCACCTCTGGGCCTCCCTGCAGATGCTGTCAGCAACTCTGCCTTGACCATCCTCTTGTCTAAGACCCCCGGTGGCTCTCTCGGCCCTTAGGATAAGTCCCACCTCAATCCAGCTCATCAAGCCCTGCAGTCCTGGCCCTGCTTCCCTCCCACCTTCTGCTCCAGTTCCAGGAACCAAATTCTAGTTCCCTGAACGCACCATGCTCTGTCCTACTTCTGGACCTTTGCACACACTGTTTCCCCCACCTGGGATGCTGTCTGGGTTAACTCAACATAAATTAAGTACCCACCACAGTGGGGAAAAAAAAAAAAAAAATCACACTCCTGCCATTGCAAAGCTCTCAGAATCTGTAACCAGGGCATCGTTCAGGACACCACTCATTAGTGGAGCTATCCGGCCTGCATCTGTCTCTCCCTCTAGAAAGTAGGCGCCATGAGTGCAGGGATGGGGTCTCTACACCCCACTCAATTCCCCCAAGCCCCGCACAGCGCCTGGCACTAACTGGGCTCTAAAATGATGTTAAATGAAAGGAGAATGGATGAAGGAAGCAGGGTCCGTGTGATGAGGGGCACGAAGGAGAAGTGCAGGGGGTCACAGAAGAGTTAGCAGGGGCACTAGACCTTGAGGGAGGCCCCCAGGTTCAGCCAGGTCTCTCCTCCAGGCACCCACAGTCCCTGCAAAGGGTCCCTCATCACAGCCTGCGTCATGCCGCTCACGTCTGCCAGCCTCCTCCTTCCAGGCCAGGGAGGGGAAATCATGAAGGTGCCGAGGACTTAAGCAGGTCCCTTCCCCACTCCAGGCCTTGGTTTCCGTCCTGTAAAGTGGGCTTTTTTTTTTTCACAGTCTGGGAGTCCAGGTACATATTGGTTTGTTCACCGTTCAAAATGCAGAGCGAGCCCAGGGCCTGGCATTCAGGAGGTGCTCAGTGGATACCAGCTGAATGAAGGATGAGTGAATGGCAGGGAGGCAGGCAGACAGTAGGGCCCAACAGCTGCAGGGCCGCCCCATCCCCAATATAACCCAGAACACCTAGGGTCAAAGTTTCCTGGCATCCAGTCCTCAGCAGGGCCAGGTTCTCATGTCTCTGCATGAGTAGGCCCTTCCTGGGGCAACCAGGGCTCAATGAGGGGGCCCCCAGCCTCACCCAACACCCAGCCATCCTACACATAGATGGCAGTGTGGGCTTGAGAGGGTGCTGGGAAGGCGGCATCATGTTAACTGCAGTTATTTCTTCAATGTTTACTGTATGCGAGGCACTGCACTCAGCATTTCTCACATCTCCTATTTCTGATTCTCACGTCACCACTAGAAGGGAGGCACTGTGATTAGTTCCACTTTAGAGAGGCACAGAGAGGTGAAGTCACTTGCTCAAGGCCTCGGCCTGAACTCTGACCCCAAGGCCCAAGCTCTGCACCAATCTACTAAACGGCCTCCAGAACGCTCACTACAGGACCTCACGGATGGAAAACGCTGAGCTTCTGGAGCTGTGTCTGATGGGAAGCTCCAGAAGTTAACATCCCAGAGGCTGCCTGACCCCTCACCGGGTTCCCTGAGTTGTAGAGCAGTGCCCCCTACCCAGGGCGTGGCATCAGAAGTACTCAAACAACGAAGAGCTGCCCGGCCTCGATTTGCACACTCCCAGCAATGGGGAGCTCTTTCTTCCAGGCAGCCCCAAAGCACTGTTTGAAGGAAAAAGGCACTCCCTACACGCCGAGGAGAGAGTTCAGCCTCTCCGGCTCCGGGAAGGGCGGGGAAGAAGGGCCCAGGTCCAGGCCAGTGATCCGTTCCCGCCTCACGCACACCACCGCCCCATTACAGCCCACCGGCGCCCCGGGACCCAGTGGAGCAACCCCGGCCGCGCAGCCGCAGAGTGCGCGAGCGAGCGGCTCACAATTTCGCCCAGCTCATCGCCACACTACTGCGCCTGCGCGGCGCGCGCGCCGGCCGAACCCTCCGTGGCTCACTATTTGACAGTTCCCACCCCGGTCCCCCGGCGCCCCCTCTGCGGGCTTGCGCCGGCCGGAGCGCCCGGCACTGACCGGCCGGCCCCAGGAAGGCGTCCTCGAAGCCGGGGTTGTCTTTTACCTGCAGGATATTCGACGTGGGTGAGGGTCACCGGCCGCCACGAAGCGGGGAGCGAGCACTGTCCGTCCGCTGCCATCTTACCCGGAGACCGGGCTTCGCCGAGCAGCCAATAGGGAGCCAGGGGGGCGGTGGTCCTGACCTATCACGCCGGGGGAGGTGCCGCGCGCCCAATCGGAGGCCGATACAGGTAGCGGCGCAGCCATTCACCGTGCAGGCCGTGGGGCAGGCCCGAGCGGCGAATCAGGAAGCAGGGCCCCTAGGAGCCTGCGAGCCGGCCAAGACGGCGCCCAATCCGGGACGAGCGCAGGTAGGTGGCTAACCAATCAGAGAAAAGGAGGGTTTCAGCACACAACAGAGAGCAGAACAGCCAATCAGAAGGTGAGGCCGGCTCGCGGTGTGGGCAGGGCGGGCCAATCACCCGCTAGCTTGGGGGGCGTGTTGAACTTTGGTGGGAGCTTTGGTTTGGTGGGGACGTGTACCGAGTGAAGGCTTCCTCGATACCGGGAGCCAGCCCGGGGTCGACAGTACTTCAGCGCCTGTCAGAGCGCATGCTCGAAGCGGGGAGGCAACCTTGGCACTATGGAGTCTGAACTCACCTACTTTTAGTTATGCGTTAACTGAGGCCAGAGACCCAGAGGGGACTTATTTTCCTTTGCCCTTTACTGACTGGCAACGGAGCAAGTCACACAAAACTGACAACCTTTCCATTAAAGGTTGGGGGTGGGATGGGGGAAGGGACTCCCGGGTCGGGGCTCACAGTCGGCCCCCTGAATGCTTTATGGAAGCTTAACTGATGTCGAGTGGAAGCGTAATTGAAATTAAAAGACTCCGTTCCTCATTTCATTCAATTAACACAGATTTATTGATTCAATCCCATTTATGCTGCTTAATGAGGCATCTTGGGAGCATTTTAAACAAGAGGCGGGTTTTCCACCTATACCTCAGTTTTCCCAAAACATTCCTCTCATTGTCCTACAGGCCTTGCATAAATAGCCACACCTTACCACCCACCTCTCCCTCTCCCACCCTCACTCTCTCTTGGGCTAGATTGCAGTGCTTACAGTCAGGTAAAGTGCCCGGCTCCTCCTGTCGTTGAGCCTTTTCACATGCTGTTCCAGTCTGTCTCAGGTGTCTGTCCTCACTTAGAGGTTTCCATGGCCAGGAGAGGGGCCTCCACTGGGCTCCCACAGTTGCATCCCAGTTGCATCCCCTCTCCTACCCCAGCACTGACCACACTGGACTGTAATTGGCTCCTTGTCAGTCTCTCAACAGTAAACAATGGTTCTCCGAATTCATGCAGCGCCGAGATCAGCTTGTAGAAAATGGGCCCTGGATTGATCCAGTAGATCTTGGGTTGCAGCCTTGGAGTCTACATTCTTATGTCCCCTGGGGCTCTGATATAAGTGGTTGCAGCCACAACTGGAGAAGACCTGGGCAGCATGAAGACAGGGCCTGTTATGTATTGGAGACTGGCCCAGGCCGATGCTAGAACAAGTGCCGGATAAATAACCTAAGTGTTTATGAGAAGTGAGAACACAGCAGAGGATTCCGCTGACTCTGTGAGCCAGCCAGGCAGCAGGAGTGAGTACCATGGGTGGGGCTGAAAGGACTGGGGGGATGATGGTGACTCAGAACCCACCAGCGAGCCAGGAGGGCCCCCAGGACCCCTCAACTGTACTCAGCTTCCCACCCGGCCCAGCCTGGGCTCGTGTGGGTCAGCTGGCCCCATTTCACTGTCACCTGCCCTCAGCTACCTCAGGCACTGCCATTATTAGCCGCTGAGAGGCAGGAGGTGTGAGGAGTGGGCTGTGAGTTTCCCAGAATAGTTCCCTAGGACAGGGACGCCGTCCCGTCTGGCTGCATGGCCCCTCCCTGGTTAGATGGCATTTCATGGATGAGCAGTTAGGCTTGAGAAGCCAAGTCCCTGAAACCCAGGCCTATCCTCTCACCTCGGGGAGAGTGTTCTGGAGGAAGTGTCAGGGTGAGGAACTATAAAATGTGAGGGAGTTAGCTGGGGTGGGCTTTTCCTGGCAGAGGGAACAGCACAGGATGAAATAGGCAAGAGAGAGGGAGAGGTGAGGTGCTGGGGGAGAGGGGCCTGGCCTCCCAAAACTTGGAGGGCCACTCTTGGTGACTACAGAGGGGATCTTGAAAGGTGACTTTGTCGTTTGGTTCGGTTTTGCCTTTGAAAAAAATTAAAATATAACACTCATACAGGAAAATCCAGAAATCGAATGTGTATAGCTTGATGAAGTTTCACAAACTAAGCACACCTGTGTTAGCAGCCCCCAGATCGAGAACCAGAGCCCCAGGAGCTCCTGACACCCCTTCTCATCACCCCAGCGTGACCACCATCCCATCTGCTAGCACCATACATTAGGTTAGTCTGATCTCTGTACTTTCTATAAGCCGAATGCTACAGTACGTGCTTTGGGGGCGTGGCTCCTTTCCCGGCATTGTGTTTGTGAGATCCATGCTGCGGCCTCTAGTTGTAATTCGTCTACTCTCCCTGTGTAGTGTTCCACGGTGTGAACACACCATGTTTATTGGTTTCTTTTCCATTCGACTAGACTTTTTTTTTTTGGCCGCACCACACGGCCTGTGGGATCTTCCCCGACCAGGGGTCAAACCCGTGCCCCCTGCATCGGGAGTGCGGAGTCTTAACCACTGCGCCACCAGGGAAGTCCTTCCATTCAACTCTGCTGGACTTCGGGGTGTTTCCAGGTCTGGGGTGTTAGGAATGGTGCTGCTAGGAACAGCCTTGTGCAGATCTTTGGTGTACAAATGGATGCTTTTCCGATGGCGATGTGCCTAGGAGCCAGTGCGGGGTCCCATGAGATGGGAGAGATGACAGCACAGACCTGCCATGTGGATGAGGAGCTGGGCTGTGCAGGCATGAAAGCTGTGAGGGGAACCATGGGAAGCTGGAGGAGCTACCTGCCTCCTCCCTGAGCTGAGGGGTGGACCAGTGATGCCCCTGGTATCTCTCTGAGCATCCTGGGAGGTGCTCCATCCTTAGTCACTCGTCTTAGCTCCACTACAGCCTGGAAGGCAGTTCTTAATGCACCCAGTTTATAGCTGAGGACAGTAAGGCTCTGAGCGTCCCACCATTTGCCAAGTCAACTGGCTAGTGTGTGACAGAGCCACGATTTGAATCCAGGTCTGCCTGATGGGCAGGCCCAGGTTCTGAACCACCCTGCATCCCATTAACCAAACTGCAGGCTGCCTCCTCCCACTGCCCAGAGGAGTCCTCAGACAAGCCGCAGCTGTCCCGGGCAGGGCAGGCCTTTCACTTTGGCCTCTCCTCTGGAAGGGAATTCACAGACAGTGCGGCCCCCGGATTAGAGGCACAATGTCTTACTCTGTGCACCACACCCCAGCCACCCTGGCATGCGCTCAAAGTCCCTAGGAAAGAACTCTTCCCCTCTCTGGGCCTGTTTCCCCGAAATGTGTCAGCTGCCGCCCTCTAGATTAGAGGTTTGTTCATGCACTTCCGGGACTATTTGAGCTCCTAGGCGGTGCCAGACCACATCCGTCTGGGCATCAAGGATGAAGGGAGAAAGATGGAGAGAAGCAAGGGTGCTGCCATTGAGAAACTGTCCTTCCCACAGAGGATGTGGGACTCCTGGATCCTAAAGATGCCAGTAAGAAAGACAAATGGTCTCAAAGTAGAAGTGACAGTTTTGGCTTCAAAACCTCTGAGAGGAGCCATTCACTGTCTGTGTCTTAGCACAGAGGCTTCTAGAAGTCAGGACCTAGCATTCCAAACACCATGGAGCCAAGTCCTCGAGACACATTGTCTGGCTCAGTCTCCCAAGCCACAAGCTCCCCTGGTTTGTGGCATGTGCTGATTTCCATGGTGTAAATACTCTCTCCTGTGGCCACTTGCCAGCCACCATCGTGATGGTGCTGAACAAGGAGTTAGGAAGAGATGCACAGTCCGCTCTTGCTAGCAGATGGGGTGCAAGCCGGCTCCGGAGCCTCCACCGCTGCCTGCGCGGCACCTGGCGCAGTGCTTGGCACACAGTAGGCGCACAGGAAGTACTTGGTGGACAGATGGCCCTTCTTCACCTGTCCTGCCCCATTTGCGCACACGCCCCGGGAGCCATTTACATTGTAATCAAGGCCACTGTTTACTGAGCACTTGATGTGAACCACAGATTGGGCCAAAGACGACACTACGAGATCTTACCCTCCACACCTCCCTCAGGCTGCACGAGAATCAGTCTCACAGGCGACGCAGCAGAAGCCCTACAGGTTCAGGAGATATGAGTGTCCACGCTGGGGCTGCTGTGTATTCGCTGTATGCCCTGGGGTGGTCATCCTCGACTCTCAGTTTCCCCTTTCATCAACAAGGGGGCTGGCATCAGTTACCTACTGCTGTGTAACAAGCCAGTCCCAAACCTAGTGCCTTAAGACCATCACCATTTTATTCAAGATCTGCAACTTGGCTGGCTCAATTCTGCTGGGTCACTCATGCAGCTGGTGACTCGACTGGGCCTGTGTGGTCCAAGGGGCCTCCCTCAAATCTGACCCTTAGCTGGGGCTTCTGGCCCGGGTGCCACATTCTCCTTCACGTGGCCTCCGGCAGAAGAGCCAAGGTTTTCATGGCCGCAAATACTCTCCAAGAGGGCGACCCCAGTGCACCAGAGCTCGCCAAGCCTCTGCTTGCATCACGTCACTCTTGTTCCACTGGCCAAAGCAGGTCACGTGGCCGAGGTCAGAGCTGCCATGGGAGAGGCCTATACAAGGACATGGATTCCAAGAGGCACGATTCGTGGGGGCCATGACTGTAACAGTCCACCGGCCGCCACAGAAATAAGTGGGCCAGGATTCCCCTGAGGGCCTTCCCAGACCTGGTGTCTGGTATTCTGAGCTTCCTGGGACTTGTTATGCTAGAAAGGAAGTTCTCCAAGACTGATTCAGGGTGTGTGTGTGGGGGGGATGGCAAAAGGACCCAGGAGCCAGCTCAAAGGGGCTCCCACTGGGAAAATTTGTGACCATCTAAACATCAGAAAATTGATTGTAACTGATTGTAAATATCAAATAAATAATAACCCACGAGTCCACAGTGGTATTCAAAACGGAAGAGGTAAAACTCTTTGCGGAATGCTATTCGGCAACAGAGAAATAAAATACTGATACATGCCATAGAAGGGATGAATCTCAAAACAGTATTCTATGTACAGAAGCCAAGCACAAAAGATCACATGTTGTGTGACTCCACTTACAGTAAATGTCTGCAAAAGGCAAGTCATGAGAGAAAGTAAATTGGTGGCGGCCTGGGGGCTGGGGGATTCACTGCAGTTGAGCATAAGGGGTCTTTTGGGGTGATGGAAATACTCTAAAACAGGGGTCCCCAACCCTTGGGCGATGGACCGGTAGCGGTCCGTGGCCTGTTAGGAACCGGGCTGCACAGCGGGGGGTGAGCGGCGGGCGAGTGAGTGACGCTTCATGTGTCTTTACAGCTGCTCCCCGTCGCTCGCAGTACCGCCTGAGCTCCATCGCCTGTCAGATCAGTGGCGGAATTAGATTCTCATAGGAGCACGAACCCTACCGTGAACTGCGCATGCGAGGGATCTATGTTGCGCACTCCTTACGAGAATCTAATGCCTGATGATCTGAGGTGGAGCTGAGGCGGTGATGGTAGCACTGGGGAGCGGCTGCAAATACAGATGAGCAGAGAGGTTTCACTGCACAGAGACTGTAATAAATCAGTTGCTTGCAGACTCATATCAAAACCCTATCAGTGGGCTTCCCTGGTGGCACAGTGGTTGAGAATCCGCCTGCCAATGCAGGGGACACGGGTTCGAGCCCTGGTCCGGGAAGATCCCACAAGCCGCGAAGCAGCTAAGCCCGTGCGCCACAACTACTGAGCCTGTGCTCTAGAGCCCACGAGCCACAACTACTGAAGCCCACGCGCCTAGATCCCGTGCTCCGCAACAAGCGAAGCCACCGCAATGAGAAGCCCACGCACCGCAACGAAGAGTAGCCCCTGCTCGCTACTACTAGAGAAACTTTTCTATACATTTAAAAATTTCAAAAGCACAGAAAATTTTTAAAACGTACAGTGGTCCCTGCTTATCCAGTTTTGCTTTCTGAGACTGCACTTACCCTCAGTCAACCATGGTACGAAAATATTACATGGAAAATTCCAGAAATAAACAGTTCATAAATTTTAAATTGCACACCGTTCTGAGTAGCATGATGAAATCTCGTGCCATCTCGAGCCATCCTGCTCTGTCCCCTGGGATGTGAATCATCCCTCTGTCCGGCGTACCCATGCTGTATACACTACCTGCCCTTTAATAGCCATCTGGGTTATCAGAATGACCATCACAGCGTCACAGTGCTTGTGTGTGAGCAATCCTTACTTTACTAAATGGTCACCCAGCACAAGAGGAGCGATGCTGGCAATCCAGATATGACAGAGAGAAGCTGTCAGGTGCTTCCTTTAAGTGAAAGTTTTCAACTTAGGAAAGGAAAAAAATCATGTACTGAGGTTGCTGAGATCTACAGTAAGAACAAATCTTTTATCCATGAAATTATGAAGAAGGAAAAAGAAATTTGTGCTAGTTTTGCTGTTGCACCTCAAGCTGCAAGTTACAGCCAGTGTGTGATGTGATTAGTTGAGATGGAAAAGGCATTAAATTTGTACAATATTTTGAGACAGACCATATTCACGTAACTATTATTACAGCATATTGTTATAATTGTTCAATTATTCTTGTCATTGATCTCTCACTGTGCCTGATTTATAGAAATTAAACTTTAGGAATTCCCTGGCGGTCCAGTGGTTAGGACTCCATGCTTTCACTGCCGAGGGTGTGGGTTCAGTCCCTGGTTGGGGGAACTAAGATCCCGCAAGCCACGCAGTGTGGCCAAAAAATAAATAAATAAATAAACTTTATCATAGGTATGTGTATATAGGAAAAAACGTAGAATATATAGGGTTCAGTACTATCCGTGGTTTCAGGCCTCCACTGGGGGTTTTGGGATGTATCCCCCGCCCATAGAGGGGATTACTGCACTTTTCAAATAAACTTTGTGATGTCTGACCGCCCATGAAAACTTCTGAACACCTGGTAAGCGCAGATCTGCTGCATTCCTGCTCCAGCCCTCCCCTCTGGCTCTTACCCACTCAGCCATTTACAGTGACTGAGAGGCTGAGTCTGCACCCCTGCCGGGTCCCCTGCCTGTATCTTAAGAGTTGTGGACATAGAGGCCCCTGAGCTAAGCGACCTTACCTAGATGCTGCCGGGGCAGGATCCACTCCCAGGCTGCCCCACCCACATCTATGCCCTTAAGCGCTGCAGTGGCACCCTCCCCACCTTCACCCGAGGGACACGTGGCCCTGGCAGGCTGCCGAGCGGCTCATAGCTCCCACCAGGCTGCCTTCCACCTTTGCCCTCCTGGAGCCTCCCCCAAACTGCACCCCAAAGAGCAGGCCCCCAGGAAGCAACAGCCACACGTGCACGGCAGTGTGGAAGGAAATCATTAAATCATTTATTTGACTCTGAGTCAACGTGCACACGCCCTACCGTACAAAAGTGGGGAGCTGCAACAAATCAAGTGCGGGAGGCAGTGCGTGGACGTGTAAACAAAGACAGAATGAAAATGCCGCTTCTGTGTGCATTTCTGGGAGCGAATCAGAGCAGCTGGGGGGGGGGGGCCCAGGCCCAAGATTACATTCACAGCGCGGGGAAGTGCAAATGAACGGAATGTCAGGAGGGAGGGGCTGCCCAGGTCCTTCCCACCCAGGAGGCTGCTCCGTCCAGGGCAGCGACTCCAGAGAAGTGGGTTTGCAGCCAGAAGCACAGTTACTGTACAGCGGTCCTACAGTCTGGGGGGCAGGAGGGACCACGTGGGGGAGGGACTGGGCTCAGAGATAGTGGGCCCTCTCCCATCCCCCCTCCTTCCCGCCCCCAAGGGCCAGACCACCTCCCGCCCCGGACCCCTCTGCCATTCAGGGGAGGGTGCCCACCCCCGCCGTCTGAGCCAGTCCCAACTCCAGAGTGTGGAGAACCAAGAGTCTGTTTCTCTTGTAGGCCTCTCCACCTGGAAAGGGGCCGACCTCAAAATAAAGTGTTAAGGCAATAAATAAAAGAGCCCATCCCACCTCAGGTGAAAACACTGTAAGAGAAGTGAGTCTACAAATGCCGGCCGGCCTTCCTCTGCAGGACCAGCGGGGAGGCGGGCTCTACACGGCTTGAGAGCATTTGTCATCGAGTTGAAGGCAAAGTGCCAGGCAAGTTTCTTGTCCTGATGCTGGTCCAGCCGCCTACATCCTCTAACCTCCCCTGATGTGGCCCCTGGGCCCCCTCACTCCAGGGGCCCTGCTCCTGGTGACCCGTGGTCAGAGCCTCCAGCTCAGTGCCTAGCACCAGCCGGGGAGTTCCGGGCTCACAGAGGGCGGGGCAGGGGCGAGGGGACCAGCCCCACCTCCTCCGTCTTTGGTGGTGGCAGAGGTAGGTGGGAGGAGAAGTGACGGCCTTTGGCAGGGCCAGGGTATGTCAGAGGACGCTGTCCCGGTTCAGTGCTTGGGTTTGTTCAAGGGCCTGGTCCCCGCCCTGACGTGAACGCAAGGAAAGCGGGCCCGCCTCTGGATGGCCCGGGCCCGCCGCCCACCAAGGTGCCCCCCGGCCACACTCTGTGGCTCCCACCCTCCCATCTCTGGAGCAGCACATTCTCTCGGGTGGCAGCAGGCCGTCAGGACTGGCCGGGCAGATGCCTGGATCTGAGACTGTCCAGCCCAGGTTCCTCCACTGCAGCGCCCGGCCACCCCCTCTTTCACCTCCACCCTCCCAGCCCCACTCAGCAGCCCTGGGGTGGCAGGGGGTTTTGGGCACCCACCCCCGGGGCATCCCATCTCTGCCTGTCCTGATTCTCCTCACAATCCCTCAGGCCCCACTGGCCACTGGTCCAGCCTCTGCTTTCCCACGAACAGCTGAGGCGGGCCCCTCGGGGCTCCACGCCGCTCAGAGGAAGTTTATCCCCTGGGCCTCGGGGATTCCAGGTGATGGAGGTTGGGGTGGGGGCGAGGTCAGGGGCGAGCACCCTTGGCCACCATGGCCTGGGCTCTGCCACTGCTGACGGCCAGACACCCAGGCCTCCAATGCCAACCCCAAGGCCTTCTCTCTGCCATCAGCCACGTGAATGAGGACCAGCCAGCCACTCCTGCCGGTCCACACCCACCGCTACTGCAGCTCCTCTGGGGGCCCGTTATCTCGGGGCAGCACACCGTTCAGGCCAATGCTGCTGGCCACCGGCGCCCCCAGGTAGCCGAGCAGGATCTCGCTGCGGCGCCGGGACAGCTGGAGGATGTCGTCCGCCAGCGCCGGCACCGATGTGTAGCGCACGTTGTCCAGGTCGAACATGTCCCTCAGGTACTGCACGATCTGGTGCTGGGGGAGAGGGCGGGTGTTGGGCCTGGGCCGGGGCCCCTGCACCCCCCGCGCTGAGGTCGTCCGGGCCACCCAAAGCCTCTTCCTTCACCACTGGAGCCCTGACCCAGCCCCTTCTGTCCTCAGCTCCTGCCCTCCCGGGGCTTCCTCTGGACCCACCCAGGTCAGGCTCCCAGTGGAAGGAGCACAAGCTCTCAGACATGGAGCTCCCTGTTTACCTTAAAGAAAGCACAGACTTCAGAGAGCTGAGGCTTGGGTCCGAGGAAACCGAAGGCTAGGACGGGGCTAACGTGCTCCGATACGGAGTAGAAATGGGAGATGAAGCCATCAGGCACCTGTGGAGGGTGGCAAGGCTGAGGGCTGGGACCCAGGCAGGGTGAGGCAGCCAGGCCCTGGGGTCGTATTAAGAGCCGGGGCTTCTTTACTGTCCTTGCTAGGTGATGCCGGGCAGGTGACTGGGGCTTTTTGGTTTTTTTGGCCACACCACGCGGCTCACAGGATCTTAGTTCCCCGACTAGGGATTGAACCCAGGCCCTGGCAGTGAAAGCGCCGAGTCCTAACCACTGGACTGCCAGGGAACTCCCATGACTGGGGCTTTCGAAGCCCTGGTTTTCACCTCTGCAGAATAGGGGCAACCTTGGGGCTGTGGTGAGGGCTGCGTGAGCGGCCCGGGGTGCGCTCAGCACAGGAAGTGCCCAGAGCATGTGGCAGTGGCAGATGGTATCAGCTGGGCAGCAGAGCCGGGCTGGCAGAGGGGAACAGTGGATCGCAGCAGCCCGGAGAGTGCAGCCGGTCGCCGCCTGGGAGAGCAGGTAATGCAGCCCGATGGGCGGGAGGGAGGCTCTGCCTGCCCCGCCGAGACGCCTCCGCCAAGCCAACCACCACTGCTCTGCACGTGCCCTTCCTCCCTCTGAAGACACCCTTTCCCCGCTTTTGATTCCTTTGACGTTTCACAGTGGCCTGCTCTGTGATGCGCCCTGGGTGGGAAGATGAAACAGATCTACGTGTGCCTTTGAGGCCCTCCTGGTCAAGGGAGCAGTAATGGCAGGACAGGGGGCCGGTGCTGTGACAAAGGCCAAAAGGTGCAGCAGGGCCTGGGGGCTCAGTAAGACCTCCCTGCACGAGCCCCATTCCTCTGCCCAGCCCACACGTCCTGCCCCTAGACCGGGGTCCAGCACACACCAAAGGCAGGGTCAACTGAGCTAGGCACCACACCCAAGGCCCCCACGTGGCGCTCCCCAGGGGCCCTGTCAGCTCACTCACCATCAGCAGCCTCCTCTTGGCTTTCAGGACAGACCAGCAAGCAGTGGCCAGGGCCTAAATCAAAGATGGGAACCCCCGGGGGGTCAGACTAACAGGCCGGGCCGGCAGCCGCTAGCCACCCCCAGTCCAGGACCAGGCCCTTACCCCCAGCTCATCCCACCCCAAGCAGGGAGATAGGGACGGCTGTCTGAGCTCTGTCGTCTCCCTGCCCTCAATTAGGAGTCAGGCGCACCTGAATCTGAATCCTACTCTAACCCTTACTGGGCGGCTCCCTGGACTAGCCACCAGTCTTCTCTGGGCCTCAGATTCCTCCTCTGTGAAATGGCCGTGACTCAGCAGCCCCACCTCACTCAGTGACTGTGGGGATCCATGGTTACTGCCTGTAAAAGACCCGCCCCACCCCTCTCCAGACCACCCCCATGGCACACAGCACGGCCACCCTGCAGGGGCCCTGTGCTCAATGCTCTCCTGCTGTACCCCTTTTTTCTTTCCCCCGTATTTTAACTTATTTAATGCATTCAAATGGAACAGAATGAATGGCAGCCCAGAAATGAGTAGACTGCCTAAGTGAAACCACAGTGCAGAAGGGAAGTGCACGTCCCTCCGTGCTACACTGGTCAGAGGAGAGCAAGGGGATCCTGTGGGAAGTTCTCCAGGGCAGGGGACTGGTGTGCCCAGCAGCCCTGGATCACAGCGGCGGGCAGCATCCCAGTGGCGTGACTGCTCCCTGATGGGTGGGGAGCCAGCCTTGGTGCCCAGGCGCACGCGTGGGGTCACGTGAGCGTGTGTGTGCCTGGGAGTGGGGCGGCCACGCACCGTCTCCTTGAAGCTGTCTGACAGCCAGCGGTTCCTCAGGACGGCGAGCACCGAGGACGGGGGGTTTTCCAGGTCCTCGAAGGCGTCCATGAGGATGAAGTCCAGCACGATGTCGAAGAAGCTCATGCACACCACCTGCGGGGGGCAGCAGTGCTCTGAGGGCAGAGCGGGTGGGGACACCGGGCTGAGCAGGCACACCAGGCGGTGTGAGGAGGGGCCTGGGGCAGGCAGGGCAGGAATGGGGGCTTCTCGCAGCCACGGAGCCATCTCAGAGCCTCGGAATCAAGGCAGGGCTCCTACAGGCACCTCCACCCGGTTCGAGGAGCTCAGGTGCAGGGAACCCCAGGACACCGAGGCTCAGCACAAACAACTCACCCCTCGGCCCTCCAGCTCCAGCCGCGTGGTGGCCCAGGTCTCCGGCCGCAGGGCATAGCTCAGCATCTCCTCGTAGCTCTCCAGGAAGCCTTTGGGGCTCTGGGGGGAGAAGCAGAGCTTGTTTTGGCCGTGGGAGAGGCCCCAAGATGCAGCTGGACTGGACCCACAGGGGCAAGCTGGCCTGTGCAAGAGGGACACACCAAGGCTGGGCCGAGGCCAATCCCTGAGTAGCAGTCATGGAGAGAATGGGGCAGGAAGTGTCCTGTGCCCGCCTCCACACACCTCTGCGGCGCCCAGGGCACGTCCCGGAGGGATGCAACACCAGGGGCGCCCAGCAATGTCTCACACCAGCTCGTCACTGAGCAACGGACCGCCTTCCAAAAGATGTGCACATGCCACAGAAGGCACTCGCTTTGGAAGGATGCGCAAGCGTGTGAGGTCGAGCCAGCCGCCAAAGTTTCAGATCTCCGCAATCATCGGCCTCACTGGTGAAACGGGAGAAGCTACAGCCCCACACTTGGGGCTACTCTGGGGGAGTCAATAAGCTCGTTTGTGTAACACAATCAGGCAATAAATAGTGTATAGGACTAATGCTGCCAGGAACGGAGATGGTCAGCACACAGGAGGAATTCTTCACTCTCTGGGACTGGGAGGCTTAGCTGGGGCTTACGACAAAGTTTGCAGACACAGATGTAATTCACAGACGTGGAAAGCTAGTACGTGCCAGGGCTGATCTAACGTGGATCAACTCATTTAATTCATACAGTCCTATGAGGGATGGTCCAATATTGTGCCCATTTTACAGATATGAATCCTGAGGCTTCAGATCGTTGATGTGCCCAAGAGCCTGGCAGAGTGGAACTGACACAGAGCAGCAGGGGCAGGTTGATGCCATTTATAAGAACCACAGGCAGAGGGGGCACTGGATGGATGTTCACCAAAATGTGAACAGGGTGGCGTTGGGGACAATTTTTTTGCATCATCTTAGTTTTTTCTACAATTAGCATGAGTCTTTTTTTTTTTTTTTCTGATGCTCTGAGATTTTGACATTTTGACTTTCCTGTTACTTTTTTTTTTTTTTACGGTACGCGGGCCTCTCACTGCTGTGGCCTCTCCCGTTGCGGAGCACAGGCTCCGGACGCGCAGGCTCAGCAGCCATGGCTCACGGGCCCAGCCGCTCCGCGGCATGTGGGATCTTCCCGGACCGGGGCACGAACCCGTGTCCCCTGCATCAGCAGGCAGACTCTCAACCACTGCGCCACCAGGGAAGCCCAGCATGAGTCATTTTTATAATCTTTTCTTTCTTTTTTTTTTGGCCATGCCACACAGCTTGTAGGATCTTAGTTCCCCGACTGGGCGTTGAACCCGGGCCATGGCAGTGAAAGCCTGGAATCCTAACCACTAGGCCGCCAGGGAACTCCCATTTTTATACTCTTTTAAAACTATTTTCATTAAGTTTTAAAGAGAATTTGCTAGGATGACCCTGGGCTGTGCCTTAACCTCCCCGAGCTTCAGTTTCCTCATATGTAAAAGTTGACAACGAAGCTGAAGATGTGGGCTGGCCCTTGCTGACACTTTTGATGGCCGCTGGCATCAGCTCGTGACATCCCCAGGACACGCCCATCTACACAGTAGGGGACTGAGGCTTGGGGAGGCTTCACGTCTGGCCCCAGGCATAGCAAGGAGGCGGCCTGATTCCACAATTCCAGAGCCTGGTGTGTGCAGGGGCTGGCGTCTTCCCAGACAGAGGCCACCGCAGCTCTGCTGCCTAGAAAAACCTGACAGGGCTGTCAGTTACCACTCAGTCCAGGGCTGGGAGTGGGGTCTGGCGCTCAAGAGCTGCTAGATAGCCAGCCGAGCCTCTTCTTGATTTCTTAATCAAAATCAAGCCAAGGACTTCCCTGGTGGCGCAGTGGTTAAGAATCCACCTGCCAATGCAGGGGACAGGGGTTCAATCCCTGGTCCGGGAAGATCCCACATGACATGTCACAGAGCTACTGAGCCTGTGCTCTAGAGCCCCTGAGCCACAACTACTGAGCCTTCGAGCCACAATGACTGAGCCCACACGCCACAACTACTGAAGCCTGCGCACCTAAAGCCCGTGCTCCGCAACAAGAGAAACCACTACAACGAGAAGCCCGTATGCAGCAATGAAGACCCAATGCGGCCGATAAACAAACAAACAAATAAATAATAAATAAATAAATAAAATCAAGCCAAGTCCTGTAGTGGTGCAGAGGCCAGAGAGAAAAAAGCCGAGCCTCTGGGCCCTTCTGGGAGCACCCGCAGAAATCGGCCATCCACTAAAGCCCCTGACACCTGCTGTAGCCTCACTTGCCCTTCTTCACTTGTTCGTCCTTTCACCCTCCTGGGGAGGCCACAAAGAACAGGCTAAGGGCATGGCTGGGCTCAGGCTGACTGGGGTTCAAATCCCGGCTCCACCCTAACCTTGCTTAGTGACCGGGCAAGCCCCTCTACCTCCCCAGGCTCACTTTCCTTTTCGGCCGAGCAGATGGAGACATCAGGATCAAATGAGCTACCGGAGGTGACGAAATGTGAGTGAAGCACCAGGCTCGCTGTGCTGCTCGGCAAACGGCAGCTGCTGGGAGGATAATGAGTCCCTCAGAATCTGCAAAAGATTAGGTCCAGGACCTTTGCAGGTACCAAATCTAGATGCTCAAATCCCTTTTATAAAAGGGCACAGTATTTGCATATAATCTAAGCACGTCCTCCCCTGCACCTTAAATCATCTCTAGATTACTTGTAACACCTAGTACAACGTAAAGGCTAAATAAATAATTTGCTGGTGCGTGGCAAATCCAAGTTTTTGCCTTTTGGAATTTTCTGGATTTTTTTTTTTTTTAGTATTTTTCAGTCTGAGGTTGGTTGGACCCACAGATGCAGAACCTGCAGACGTGGAACCCATGGATACGCAGAGCCAACAGTATTCACGTTCATGGAGCAGCTGCCCTGTGCCAGGCCCTGGGCTGGGCACACACCTGTGCCAGAAGAGCGGGGCTTCTGGCCCTCGTAGGAATGAGGATGCAGGGTGATGGGGCCATACTGGGCAGAATGAGCCCAAGGGCTCTCGGGACCCAGGGGACAAGTCAGGTGAGGTTCTCCTGGGGAAAGAGCTGGGATTCAGAAGGCAGGTGACCAAGGAAGAGAAGGAGGGAGTGGGACAGGGACTTCAAGATACTGGTAATGTGTTCCACCTTCTACCCTGGGGGCTGGTACACAGGGGTTCATCTTTCCATTCATTAAATCCTACTTTTTATTTATTTATTTATTATTTTTTTATTTTTTATTTTTTTGGCGTTATACAGGCCTCTCACTGTTGTGGCCTCTCCCATTGCGGAGCACAGGCTCCGGACGCACAGGCTCAGCGGCCATGGCTCACGGGCCTAGCCGCTCTGCAGCATGTGGGATCCTACCGGACCGGGGCACGAACCCGTGTCCCCTGCATCGGCAGGTGGACTCCCAACCACTGCACCACCAGGGAAGCCCAAATCCTACTTTTTAAAAAAAATTTATTTATTTTTGGCTGCGTTGGGCCCTCGTTGCTGCACGCGGGCTTTCTCTAGTTGCAGCAAGTGGGAGCTGCTCTTCATTGCAGTGGCTTCTCTTGTCACGGAGCATGGGCTCTAGGCACGCAGGCTTCCGTAGTTGTGGCACGCAGGCTTCGGTAGTTGTGGCTCGTGGGCTCTAGAGCACAGGCTCAGTAGTTGTGGTGCACGGGCTTAGTTGCTCCGCAGCATGTGGGATCTTCCTGGGCCAGGGCTCAAACCCGTGTCCTCCGCATTGGCAGGCAGATTCTTAACAACTGCGCCACCAGGGAAGTACACATCCTACCTTTTGATACTCTTATGTGCGTATTTTACAACAAGGTAACTAACGACAACAAAAAGAGTTGAGGAACAGCGTTCCAGGTGCTGAGCGACCAGCATCTGCAGAGGCCAGATCAGGGAGGAAGTCTGTGAGCACCAGAAGCCCTGAGGCCACAGAGCAGAGCTTGGTCTTTACACCAAGGGCAGTGGGAGCGAGGGTGGGTTTTAAGCAGTTGGGTGATGTGTTAGAGGTGACATTTCAGAACCATTACCTCACATTACGCCCAGCCCATGAGGAGGAAGGACTCAGAGGAAAGAGGCGGGTTCAAGAGCTTTGCTCAAACCCATCAAAAAAAAAAAAAAAAAGAAACACAAGCGGCCAAATAAACATGAGAATGTATGCAACCTTGTTAATAATCCAACAAACATAAAGTAATGGATGAAACAAAGATGAAAAAGATTACAGGGACTTCTCTGGTGGTGCAGTGGTTAAGACTCCACGCTCCCAATGCAGGGGGTCCAGGTTCAATCCCCGATCAGGGAACTAGATCCCACATGCATGCCGCAACTAAGAATTCGCATGCCACAACTAAGGAGCCCTGGAGCCGCAACTAAGGAGCCCACCTGCCGCAACTAAGACCCAGCACAACCAAATAAATACATACATACATAAATAAATATTAAAAAAAAATGACAGGCAGGCCTCGTTGAGACTGCAGGTCTGGTTCCAGACCATCCCAACACACTGAATAAAGCAAGCTGCATGGATTTTTTTTGGTTTCCCAGTGTGTATAAACGTTATGTTTATACTACACTGTAGTGTATTAAGTGTGCAATAGCATTATGTCTAATAAGACAATGTACATACCTTAATTCCAAAATGCTTTATTGCTAAAAAACACTAACCATCATCTGAGCCATTGGTGAGTCATAATCTTTGCGTTGGTGGAAGGTCCTGCCTCCATGTTGATGGCTGCTGACTGATCAGGGTGGTAGTTGCTGAAGGCTGGGATGGCTGCGGCAATTTCTTAAAAATAAGACAACAGTGGGGCTTCCCTGGTGGCGCAGTGGTTAAGGTTCCGCCTGCCAATGCAGGGGACATGGGCTCGAGCCCTGCTCCGGGAGGATCCCACATGCCATGGAGCAACTAAGCCCGTGCGCCACAACTACTGAGCCTGCGCTCTAGAGCTCGCAAGCCACAACTACTGAGCCTGCGCGCCTAGAGCCCGTGCTCCGCAACAAGAGAAGCCACCGCAGTGAGAAGCCGGCAAACCGCAATGAAGAGTAGCCCCCGCTCACAACTAGAGAAAAGCCCGCGCACAGCAACAGACCCAACGCAAACAAAAAAATTAATTAATTAATTTTAAAAAAGAAAAAGACAACAATGAAGTTTGCCACATCTACTGACTCTTCCTTTCACAAACGATTTCCCTGTAGCGCGCAGTGCTGTTTGATGGCATTTTACCCACAGAACTCCTTTCAAAATTGGAGTCAATCCTCTCAAACCCTGTTGCTGCTTCGTCAACTATGTGTATGTAATATTCTAAATCCTTTGTTGTCATTTCAACAATCTTCACAGCATCTTCAACAAGAGTAGATTCCATCTTGAGAAACCACTTTCTTTGCTCATCCATAAGAAGCAATTCCTCATCCATTCAAGTTTTATCATGAGGTTGCAGCAATTCAGTCACATCTTCAGGCTCCACTTCTCATTCTAGTTCTCCTGCTATTTCCACCACACATGCCGTTACCTCCTCCACTGAAGTCTTGAACCCCTCAAAGTCATCCAGGAGGGCTGAAATCAACTTCTTCCAAACTCTCGTTAATGTCGATATTTTGACTTCTTCCCACTAATCACAAGTGTTCTTAATGGCAACCGAAATGGTGAATTCTTTCCAGGTTTTCAATTTACTCTGCCCAGATCCACCAGAAGAATCACTATCTATGGCAGCTGTAACCTTACAAAAGGTATTTCTTAAATAATAAGACTTGAAAGTCAAAAATGATTCTTTGATCCACGGGCTACAGAACGGATGTTGTGTTAGCAGGCGTGAAAACATCAATCTTGTACATCTCCATCCACCTTGGGTGACCAGGTGCATTGTCAATGAGCAGTAATATTTTAAAAGGAATCTTTTTTCCTGGGCAGTGGGTCTCAACAGTAAACCATGTTGTAAACGGATGTGCTGTCATCCAGGCTTTGCTGTTCCATTTATAGAGAACAGTCAGGGTAGATTTAGCATAATTCTTTTTTTTTGTTTTTTTGCGGTACGCGGGCCTCTCACTGTTGTGGCCTCTCCCGTTGCGGAGCACAGGCTCCGGACGCGCAGGCTCAGCGGCCACGGCTCACGGGCCCAGCCGCTCCGCGGCATGTGGGATCTTCCCAGACTGGGGCATGAACTCGCGTCCCCTGCATCGGCAGGCGGACTCTCAACCACTGCGCCACCAGGGAAGCCCTGGCTGATTCATTTTGTTGTGCAGTGGAGGCTAACATAACACTGTAAAGCAACCATACTGCAATAAAAATTAATAATAAAAAAAATTACAACAGTAACATCAAAGATCACTGATCACCATAACAAATACAATAGTGATTAAAAAGTTTGAAAAATGGCGAGAATTACCAGAATGTGACAGAGACATGAAGTGAGCCAATGCTACTGGAA
The DNA here is from genome assembly GCF_963455315.2 of Globicephala melas. Taxonomy (NCBI): domain Eukaryota; kingdom Metazoa; phylum Chordata; class Mammalia; order Artiodactyla; family Delphinidae; genus Globicephala; species Globicephala melas. The sequence continues at coordinate 7,404,524 of NC_083319.1, forward strand.
AAACGGCACCAACAGACCTACTCGACACAGGGTGGCCACAAACCTTCAACTTGTAAAAAAAAGCACAATGAAGCCAAAAGACACACAATGAAACGAGGTATGCCTGTACTGATATCCAGTATTGGCCAAGATGTACGGAGACACAGCCTTATACTGCCGAGAGGGGCTCAAGTTGTTAAGGCATTTCGGAGGGTAAACGGGCAAGATCTGCCAGCCTTGGAAACATCTGTGCCCAAGACACGGCCTTTGCCACACCTGGGCTTTGCCCCACAGAAAATCCCACCGGTACCGAAAGAGGACTGATTATAAACAGACTGAGTATAATAGCGGTGTCCGTGATTCTGGAAAAGTCAGACACAACCCAAATGTCCGTCCCTGGGAGGACCAGAGCCGACCCGCCCGACACAATACTACACAACTGGTCCATCTACTGACACGGAAAGATGGACGAGATGGACTCTTACAGAACAAAATAAAGCTGCAGAACAGCCCGTAGAACACAAACCAAGCTTCGGAAGTTAAACTACAATGTTCAAAGATTAGAGTCTATGGAACCAGGTAGGAGGACATATATTAGAACGTGCGCAAGTGGGGTTCCCCTGGCAAGTGCGATTCCCGGAGACCCTGTACGGTTTGCATCTCATAATCGGCGAACTTTGTAAAACTGCGTCATGCTGTAATCAGAAATAAGAGGCAAGACAGATCCGTATTTTTCAGAATTAGCACAGGGAGCAAAAAAACCCCAACCCTTTCCCTGCTCTCCTATGGCCTGCAGGATGAAGTGAGAGCTCGTCAGCTCGGTTTTAGATTGGGTTTTTTCTTTTTCTTTCTTTTTTTTTTTAACAGAACTAAATAAAAGTTAGAAAGATACAAAAAACAAACAACGCAGGGGGAAGAAGAGCCGAAAAGAGAGCCCCCCACTCCCTGCTACCTTCTCAGCCTTGGTCATCAGGCCCGTCACCATCTGCCGGCCAACCTCGCCGAAGAAATACTGGTGACTCTTGTCCTCCAGGAGGCCCTAAGGGGTGAGGAGGGAGGCGGTGAGCTGACAGGCTGGCGGCCCCCCCAAGCCGTGGACAGGGCAGCACCGTGGGCTGGGCAGGTGGCCATCCACGCAGAGGAGCCTGCTTGACTGCCCCCATCCCCCCAGCGTGCCCAGACCGCACCCACCTCGAAGGCTTGCCGCACACAATGCAGCTTGGCCAGAAAGTCCTGGTCACTGTAGCAGCCCAGCAGTTCTGTCCTGAGGGGAAGCGCACAGTCACAGCACCTGGGCCCCAGCCAGCGACACCCCCGTGGGGTCAGGGTGGAGCCCTGGGTGGCCCTGCCTCCACCTGGTAGTGTGACCTCGGGCAGGTGGCTGCCCGCCTCTAGGCCTCAGTTTCCCCCAAACCCGAGGAAGGGGCTGACAGGATGCTCCCTGAGGACGGACTGCCTCGATGGCACTGGGCGCCCCTGGCAGGTGTGGTCACTGGGGGTCGGGCTGACCTGGCCTCCTTTAGGCCCCAACCAGCAAAGGACCCTCTCTAGCAAAGGACCAAAATGGCCAAATTGCTCCCAAGGCCAGGGCAGGGCTTTCTGGGGCAGCTAGAGGTGCCCTGATTTGGGCACTTTATCCAAATCCCCAAGGCTTCAGCTGGGGCCTTTGGCCATTTTCAGTCAGTGAACTTTAAACACACATACTTAAATCTGGGACTCATGACCATCATACAGAACAATTAATTTAAGGTGGATAAGAGCCCTCAATATACCACACAGGAGAAGACTGAGGCTAAGAGAAGTCAGGAGACTTGTCCAGGGCCACACGCCACAAAGTAGCAAGACCTGGAGAGAACCGGGGTCTGTCTGTCTCCAAAGCCTGGCTTCTGGACGGCTCCTTAAAGGAGTGTGTCAGAACACAGGGCTTAGGGACAGCGCCCACCGTGCTTCCATGATTGGACCCCTTAGAACATGTACGAATGATTGTTATTTTAATTACTTATATTAATTAGTTATTGTCATCGTCAACCTAGACCTGCCTGTCTTGTACCGGGGCCATCCTAGGGTCTCCGAAGCTGGGGCAGGAGCCACGGCCAGACCATCCCACCCTCAGCCTGGCTCAGCTGGGTCCCCACCAAGCCCTGCTGCCTTCCCCAGCCTCCTCCAAGGGGAGAGCCCCCCCCACCCCGCACCTGCCTCCTTCCCTCCCATGCTCACCTGAGGGTCCGGCAGGGCACTCTGCCCTCCTTCACCAGCTGCAGGGCCTCCTCGTAGGCGGCGGCAGGCCTGGAGAGTGGGCTCGGGTAATCTCCAACCTGCAGGGACTCAAAGAGCTGGGGAGAGGGTGGAAGCCTGTGTCAGCAGCATTGGCAGGCGGGGGCGGAGCCTTGGGGTGGGTCAAGGGCACCTGCCCAGGGGACTTCTGGTGGAGTACGCCCTGGGGGCCAACACTTCAGAGGGAACGTCAGCAGGAATGCTGGCTGAGGGCAGAGGCCCGGGTTTGGGTTCTACTCTGGCCCTCAGCATCCCCATCACCGGGTGCCCTTCCCAAAGGGACCATCTACTGGACACACACCCGTGTCCTCCCATCCCAGGAAAGGACAGCCGCCTGGCACACGTGGCCATGGTAGGAAACTAACCAAGCAATGAGCACTCGGTCTGGAGAAGGGAGAGGCCGGCGTGGGCTGGAGCTGCTGGGGACGGGGACCCCTGCCCTCACTCATAGGACCTACGACCCCTGGTTTCTCAGGCTTCCCCATTCCAGCAACACTGAAGAGTCCCCCGGGGAGCAGCATTGGCGACCTCCAGATTCTGCTCCCATCAGAGGAAACGCCTTCACTTTCCCACAACCCAGTGCTCGCCCGCCAAGGAGCCGCGTGGGAGCCCCGGCCTTCACCCCTCTCCCCGCAGCCATCCCCCGAACCCACGCCACCTCAGTGGCGGAGAAGAAGGAATCCTCCGAGGTCAGGCTGTCCTCATGGTCCGCCCGCAGATGCAGCGAGCCCTCGGTCAGGGGCAGCATGAGGGTCCGCTCTGGGCAGAGAGGGAAGGGAGGGGCTGAGCTGAGACTCCTGAAATCACGATCGAGCTAAATGTACACCAAGCCACCCAACGCCCGATTCTGGACGAATGACGCTGATGGTAGCAAAGCTCCTATTTTCTGTGCTCACGTCAGGGGCCCTGCCACGTCTGCACCGCCTGACCCTGAGGCCTGTGGGCCCTGAGCTCTGAGGGCAGGCTGTGCTGTGCTGTGTGGCCCTGGGCAAGTTGCTCCCCCTCTCTGACAAGCTGAAACGGCCTCTGATGCCAAAGGGCCCCTCACTCAGCACTTCCATCCCACCCGCTCAAGGGCGAGGGGGTCTGGACACTCAAGGGGACTGGGGAAAGGTTCACAGCCCTGAATGCCCCACCAGCCTTCTCTGTCACACGGGGAGGCCAGAGGAAGTGGGACTGCTCGGACGGGGACAGAAGTGGAAGATGTGTCACCCTGGCCAGCCCTCACTGGGCCTGTGTCATCACTGGAAGAGCCGGGGAGCCCGACACTCAGTAGTCTGATGTTGCCCCCTGGGGGCGGAGAGCCCCCAGGGAAGGGCCCTGGGGGGTCACAGTCACCACACAGGGTCTGGCACGCAGCAGGCACTAGGAGAACATGGGCTGCTTGGCTGAATAACTTCATTCCATCTCAGTGATGTCACACCCCTTGACCTCAATGGGCAGGGCAACGGCACAGGCTAACCTCCACGTGAGCCGCCCTCCGCCCACCCGGTGCCCGCAGAATAGGGCTCAAACCAAACACCTGGAACAGCCAGCAGGGGAGATACTGACATACAAGCCCCAAAAGCCCGCTCCCAAGGGGATGGGGCAAGGCACACCGGCCAGGGACTCCCGGGGCCTCATTCCAATTCTGTTCCTGCCTGTGGGGACTCAGTTTCCCCGTCTGTGCAGGGAGGCGCTGATCGGATGAGGTCGTGGGCCCTGGGGATCATTCGCCCCGGCCCCGCTCACCGAGGTCCAGCAGCATGTTGTCGGCTGGAAAGGTGGACCCGAACTCCTCCTGCAGGTGGTAGGCCCGGTGCAGCAGGGACTCCAGCTTCTCCGCAAACTCCCTTCGCTGTGACTCTGGCTGTGGGTAAAACAATGACGGTCAACCCAGGCCCCCCAAGCTCCCCACGCCAACGGCCCATTCCTTCACCATGATGGGGGCCCAGCCCCCAGGGAAACAGGGGACAGCTCTGAGGCCCAGCAGCAAGCACAGGTCTGGACTGAGCTGCCCCACACAGGAGCCACCGGCAACGCACAGCCAGTGCACACTTGAGACTCGGCCAGTCCCACCTGACATGGGCCATAAGCATAAATACACACCAATTTCAAACACTTAGTATCCCCCCGCAAAAAAACCCCCAAGACTACAAGAACGTGAAATACCTCAGTGATTTTTCATCTTGATTACATGTTGAAATGACAATATTTTGGATATACTAGATTATAGAAAATATATTATTAACTCATTTCAGGGCTTCCCTGGTGGCGCAGTGGTTAAGAAGCCGCCTGCCAATGCAGGGGACACGTGTTCGAACCCCGGTCCAGGAAGATCCCACATGCCGCGGAGCAACGAAGCCCGTGCGCCACAACTACTGAGCCTGCGCTCTAGAGCCTGCGAGCCGCAACTACTAAGCTCACGTGCCGCAACTACTGAAGCCTGCGCGCCTAGAGCCCATGCACCACAACGAAGAGTAGCCCCTGCTCGCTGCAACTAGAGAAAGCCCGCGCACAGCAATGAAGACCCAACGCAGCCAAAACTAAATAAATAAAATTTAAAAAGTCATTTCACCCATTTCCTTTTGCTTTTTAATGTGGTCTCCAGAAAATTTTAAATAAGATACATGACCTCCTACTGAACAGCGCTGCTCTAGACCCGAGCAGACCTGGTCCAGACCTTGGCGCCACCAGTTCCGAGCTGTGTGATCCTGAGTAAATAACTCCCTCATTCTGAGCCTCGGTTTTCTTATCTGTCAACTGAAGTAAGAGAACCTACTTCCTAGGATTTTAGGGAAAACGTGAATGAAATAAGGTATATAAAGTACTTCCTACAAGACTGGCCCATGGTGATGGCCAGTAAGTGCTGGCTATTACAATCAGAGGGCACTTAGGAGCCCAGAAAGAGCTAGGTTCAACCCCACTGTTCCTATTAACCGTGTGCACTTGGGAAGGCATCGCACCCCTGGCACCACAGCCTGTGGCCTCAGTGACCTCCTCGCTGCCCTCGGCCTCCACACCAGGGTGTGGGGAGATGGGGGCACTGCTCCTTTGAACCCAGGAGCTTCTAGGCCAGGGGGCCAGGCACGGGCAGGCCTGACCCTGTTTTCCACAGAGGCTGCCAGATCCTGCAAGCACATGTAACCAGACCCTGGGGAAGAGACAAGGGCCAAGTCGGGCCTCAGGCCACTGGGAGAAAGGGGCGGAAGCAGTCAGAGGGGGACAGTAAGATTGTAATGGCTGCCTTTCACTGAGCGCTAGCCCTGGACAGGCAACTCGCTGTTCAGCCTCAGGGCTTCCTTGAGGCAGGGATTGCCATGACCCCACTTGACACAGAAAACTCAAGGAGGTTATGTGGCCCAGTGCACCCAGCTAGAGCCTGGCGGAGCCCATGGGACGCCAGACCTGCTGGCCATCTTGCGTAGTAACGCTGCTCAGTGTGGCCAGCAGAGGCTTGTATCTTTGGCAGATCTGCCAGCTCTTTCTCTGGGAAGCCACCTTGGGTTAGAGAATGGTTTCCTACATACGACACAAGTGACAAAAGAAAAATTAGATACACTGAACTTCATCAAAATTAAAAACCTTTGTTCTTCAAAGGACACCATCGAGAAAGTGAAAAGATTGGGAATTCCATGGCCATCCAGTGGTTAGGACTCTGCGCTTCCAATGCAGGTGGCACGGGTTCGATCCCTGGTTGGGGAACGAAGATTCTGCAAGCCGTGAGGTGCAGCCAAAAAAAAAGGAAAGTGTAAAGACAACCCCCAGAATGAGAAAAAACATCGACCAAAACAGTACAAGAAAAGCCTTCTCCTCCTTTCCCTGCAGACCCTCTCCTCATAGATCACTGTTAACAATCTCCTGTGGGGACTTCCCTGGTGGTCCAGTGGTTAAGAATCCACCTTCCAATGCAGGGGACACAGGTTCAATCCCTGGTCAGGGAACTAAGATCCCACATGCTGCAGGGCAACTAAGCCCACGACGCAACAACTACTGAGCCCTCGAACCACAACTAGAGAGAAGCCCGAGTGCCACAACAAAAGATCCCACATGCCACAACTAAGACCTGATGCAGCCAAAGATATAAAAATAAATAAATAAATAAATATTTTTTAAAAAATCTCTTGTGTTATCTGTCCAGAGGGAAATAAAAGTGCACATACACACCAGCAGTTACCAACAGGCATATGTAGGCAAGGATGGATGTCTTTTTAAAAATGTACACATCAGCAGAAATTAGTACAACATTGTAAACCAACTATACTTCAATAAAAAAAAATAAATAAAACGTACACATGGGTCATGAATCACTATGTTATATACCTGTAACTTACATAATGCTACACATCAACTACATCTCAATAGAAAAAAATGTAGATATGGGTCACTATACACATTCTATATCTTGCTTTTTTCACTTCATAAAATATAGTGGAGAAGGCAACCTAACAGCCCATACAGTTTTCCTTCAGCCTTTTATTTTTCTTCTTTGCCTCACCACGCGACTTGTGGGATCTTAGTTCCCCAACCAGGGATCACACCCCCACACCTTGCATTGGAAGCACGGAGTCTTAACCACTGGACCGCCAGAGAAGTCCCTTCTTTTTTTCTATTTATTTTATTTTTTTTTTTTTTGGGGGGGGGGGCTGCGTTGGGTCTTTGTTGCTGCACACGGGCTTTCTCCAGTTGCAGCGAGTGGGGGCTACTCTTCGTTGTATTGCACGGGCTCTAGGCCTGCGGGCTTCAGTAGCTGCAGCACATGGGCTCAGTAGTTGTGGTTCGCGGGCTCTAGAGCGCAGGCTCAGTAGTTGTGGCGCATGGGCTTAGTTGCTCCGCGGCATGTGGGATCTTCCTGGACCAGGGCACAAACCCGTATCCCCTGCGTTGGCAGGCGGATTCTTAACCACTGCGCCACCAGGCAGGCAGATTCTTAACCACTGCGCCACCATAAAGGCTGCCTAGTATTCCAGACCCCTACTGATGGGCACTTACAGTCTCCAGGTTTTCATCTTTTTTAACTATTACAAAACAATTCACCCTAGGACATATATTTAGTGTGTTTTGCACAAAAAAAATTTTATTTTGGCTTTTCCACTTTATCTCTCTTTTCTGATACTGAGATAAATATTCACTTATAGAAAACTTGGACCAAAAAAAACAAAAAGTATAAAGAAAAGACAAGACAAAAGCTGTGTGACCCAATCAACTATGAACACAGGCTATTTCCCTCCAGCCCTTCAAGAATGCCACGGGGCATGCGGGATCTTAGTTCCCCGACCAAGGATCAAACCCATGCCCCCTGCGGTGGAAGTGTGGGGTCTTACCCACTGGACCGCCAGGGAAGTCCCCATTTTTTTTTTTTTGGCTGTGTTGGGTCTTTGTTGTTGCGCGCGGGCTTTCTCTAGTTGCAGTGAGTGGGGGCTTCTCTTGTTGCAGAGCGCAGGCTCTAGGCACGCAGGCCTCAGTAGTGGTGGCAACATGGGCTCTAGAGCGCAGGCTCAGTAGTTGCGGCACACGGGCTCAGTAGTAGTGGTGCGCAGGCTCAGTAGTAGTGGCACACAGGCTCCAGAGCGCAGGCTCAGTAGTTGCGGCACATGGGCTTAGATGCTCTGCAGCATGTGGGGTCTTCATAGACCAGGACTCGAACCCCTATCCCCTGCATTGGCAGGCGGATTCTTAACCACTGCGTCACCAGGGAAGTCCCCCTTATTTTCTTTATGTAGTCAGGATCAGGCTGCAATCACCAGTGTGGTTTACTGAGTAATTACCAAGTACCAGGCATGGGCTAATGCACCTTACGTGAACTTTCTTATTTAGCTGGGTCAACATCCTGGTCAAGCGGAAGCTCCCATCCAGGAGGACGTGATGGGCTGGCAGAAGGCGGCGCTGCTAGACGCCTCCCAAGCGTGGCCCCCCACCAGCCACACCACCAGTCTTCTCGGTGGCCGGGGGTAGGAGAGACCCGGGGGAGGACTGCCTACCTCGGACAGCGCCTCTGAAGCGGTCTCGGGGTTCCGGAGGCCGTCCCCCCTCTGCCCCACGCTCAGCGCCTGCTCCCACTTCTGCAGAGCTTCCTCAAATAGCTCCATGCCTGAGTGTGGGCGGGGGAGACGGGAGAGAAGGGTGTCAAGGCCCCCAGCACAGGGAGAGCAGCCGTGCCCCCCACCACGTCGCTCAAGAGGGAGCTCAGAAGAGCGAGGAGGCAGGAGAGCCCGGAAGGATGGGAACAGCCAGGACCGTGTGGACCAGGTCCTGACCCCTTTTTCAGGGCTGGCTAGCTTGCAGGTCTTCATTCAGACCAGATCTGTTCCTGGAGACTCTGCCCAGTCCAGAAATGGCTGGAAACCATTGAGCCGGGGATCTGGGGTGGGTGGTTTTGGAACTGGTTGAAAGCAGCACCCAGAAAACCCAGCCCAGGCTCCCGGGAGGAGGCCACGCTCCCCACTACCCTGCCTCGGCTGCGGGGGTGGGGTGAGCGCTGGGCAGGGGGTGCCCAAGGCCGGCCTCCTGGCCCGTACCTTGCATGTAGAGGCTCTCAGCATTGCCGCTGCTGGTGGTCACGGACTCCTCCATCCCTCTGGTGTCCCATGGCCCCGAGCATGCAGCCACGGGGCTGGATGAGTTCACCACTACCATCTGGGTGCCAAGTAGCGCAAGAACCCGAGAATAAGGGATGAGGCCTTCCCGGACCCTTTGCAGGACCCCTGAGCCTCCCCCCACCCCCCACCCCTCACCACACACCACGTGCCCTCTGCAATACCATCCCTGAAAACAGCCCCGGGCCGCAGTGGCGAGCCCTCCGCACAGCCTGCTTCCGTCAACTCCAAGCGCCTGAGGACGGGTCACAGAAATGGCCAAAGCAGGAGGAAACACTGAGGCCAATGCCCAACCCAGGAAGCTGCAGCCTCCTACGAAACCCACCCTGAGCTCCACTCCCGAAAGGCATGACCCCCTCCCTGCTCCGGGTCTACACTACAAGTGAGATAGGGAGGACGCAACGTGCACCCATTACATACGGGCCGGCAGGGCCTGGCTCTCACCCACGCATCTCTCCCACACGAGCAGCCACCCGCCTCCCAGGCGGGAGCAGAGCCAGCTCCTGCTCATGCCTGGGTCCCCAGGGCAGTGGCCGGCTCAGAGCTGGGGCTCAGTGCTCGCTGGATGAATGAACAACTAGACGAGTGAATGAGCCAAAGCCGTTCCCCAAGAGAAAATAAACTTCTTTGTCTTATTTCTCTCTCTATCCAGTAGTCTCTGACATAAAGCTGGTGCTTGCTCAGTGTCTGATGAATGAATGAATGAATGAATGCACTTTCATGGGTAAGTATCTTCCCCAAGAGATCACAGCTTCTCTTCTGCATTTATCCACCTTTCCCTCACCAGTGCCCGGCACACAGTGATCACTGATAATCTCTGGAAGTCTGCACGGATGGATGAGTGAATGAACCAACAAATGAATGGGTGGAACCTCTTCTCCCATCTTCCTACCAGCCCAGAAGCCCCCGAGGGCAGAGACCGGAGCCCCAAGGCCGTGACAGGCACCCTGCTACCCTCACCGAGGCCAAGCTGTGGGAGGAGCCTGAGTGCTTGCTGGGCTCGATGGAGGAGATGCCGCTCAGAGTGTCGTTGCTCTTGCTACTGGGGCTCTGGACCCTCCGGCTGGAGTAGCCTGTGAGGAACAGGAGAGGGGTCACGCCAGCTCCCCACCCAGCCTTCGCACAGCTGCTGCCCGCTCCGGATCCCTCTCCCCGTCTTCACCTGAGAGTCTGTCCTGACCTTCTAAGTCAGGGTGACAGCAGAGCACCCCCAGGGCGTGCACCTAGCAGCAGAGGGCTGGGCCCCTGCCCCTTGTCCTGCTCACTTCCGTACCCCCGTTACGCGGCGCAGGGCCTGGCCCGGAGGGGCCTGGATCTGCTGGGTTAAGCCTGAGAATGAGGCCCAGCCACTTCTCCCTCCTGACTCAGCTTCCCCTGTGTTGTTGACTGCCTGACTGATCTGGAATTCTCCTCCTTCGAAAAAGGACTTGAGGTACCAACTTTTCAAAACACATAGTTTTGTTTTGGTTTGGTTCTTTTAAGTGAGAAAAGTAGGGAAAGCAAAATAAGGTGGAACCAGAGATGGTGCTGGTACAAAGTAGGCAAGCAAGAGGTTAGTCCAGAAACGACTCCAGGCTTCCAGTGGAGTCAATGCAGAATGGAAAGCCAGCTGTGCCAGCATGTCTCGTGGTCTTGTTCTAGACTGGTCTACAAACTTCTCTGTCCAATTGAAAAGACAAAAACTTCCCTTTTGCAATGATAATTCATAATTAAAAGTCATTGTCGGGCTTCCCTGGTGACGCAGTGGTTAAGAATCCTCCTGCCAACGCAGGGGACATGGGTTCGAGCCCTGGTCCGGGAAGATGCCACATGCTGCGGAGCGACTAAGCCGGTGCACCACAACTACTGAGCCTGTGCTCTAGAGCCCACGAGCCACAACTACGGAGCCCACGTGCCACAACTACCGAAGCCCGCGCGCCTAGAACCTGTGCTCCGCAACAAGAGAAGCCACCGCAATAAGAAGCCCGTGCACCGCAACGAAGAGTAGCCCCCGCTCGCCGCAACTAGAGAAAGCCTGAGCACAGCAACGAAGACCCAACGCCTCCAAAAATAAATTTAAATAAATAAATTTTTTTTTAAAAAGTCATTGTCACTTTGATAGCTCCATGCCTGAGTGTGGGCGGGGGAGACGGGAGAGAAGGGTGTCAGGCCCCCAGCAGAGGGAGAGCAGCCGTGCCCCCCACCACGTCGCTCAAGAGGGAGCTCAGAAGAGCGAGGAGGCAGGAGAGCCCGGAAGGAGATTCTGCCCTTAAAACAAGTTTCTTCCAACATGAGAGCCTTTGAGGACTCCTTGCCTTAGAAAGCGATCTGTACACGGCATACACTGGGTTACTGGGTTACAAGATTAACGGGCCCATAAGAGGCTTTCAAAGCCACACCAGCAGACACAAAACAGGTCAGTGGCTGCCAGGAGCTGGGGGAAGGGGAAAGGGGCTGACTACCAAGGGCCCGGGGGGATTGAGAGCAACAGTTCTTGACTGTGGTAGTGACTGTATGACTACAAGTGTTTGTCAAAACTCAAAAAAGGGTGAATCTTACTGTATGCAAAGAGAAAAAGAGGGGGATGGTGAGAATACCAAAAGGCTCAGGAACCATCTGGCCCTTTCTGCTCCTGAGCCAGGGGACTTCCATCGCTGGACGGAGGAGCTGCACCCCACCAGCCCACTCTGGACCCAGGGCTCCCAAAGTGTCCTCAGATAATGAGAACCATCGCTTCCAATGACATGTGCATCCGGCCACATCACCCAGCAAATCCTTACAATGACTTGCTTCCCAGGTGAAAGGGACTCAGCTTGGAGACAGGATGTCACTAGCCCAAGATCTCAGCTAATAGGGGTCCACTTGAGACTCGACTCCAGGTCAGGCCCTTCCCCACCACCTCACACCTACCTTTCTTCACCGACGGGACCTTCCTGGCCATGAGGATGGGGAGGGGCGCTGTGCCCAGATGCTCGCCTCCCATCTCGGGGCCGACCTGCTTCTTCTTCCGCCGTCGCCTCTTGAGCTGGTGGGCGGCCAGGGCCAAGGCCACAGTCCCCAGGGCCGTGGCAAAGAGGACCTTCCTCAGGCCTGGTGTCAACCGCAGCTGGGAGAAGGCAGACTGCAAGAAAAGAGGGAGGCAGCCAGTTACATCTCTCTGGGAGAGCTGCCCTGAGGAACACGTGAGGGGCAGGGAACGCATCAGGCCCCCAGGGGATACCTCCTGACCAGGAATGACTGAGAGGCAGCCACCTGCAGGGGGCTGTGGGGGTGGGAGTTGGGGGCCCTGGCCTCTGAAACCTGGATCACAGAGATGCAAAAGAGGGGGACAGGGGATGGCAAAATGACAAGGCTAGGAGATCATATCTAGGGTCCAGCAGGTGTCCCCAACACCATCGGTCAGGATTCTACCAGCTGCAGCGACTGAGCACCTATGCCAGCTACCGCACCAGGATTTCACCTGTGTTACCTGTCCAAATGCCCATCATTTTCCAGGTGAGGCACCTGAAGCTCACACGGGTTAAGACGCACGCTTAAGGTGACAGAGAGGCAGAAATGGAACTGAGGTCTGCCCACCCCACTTCTCCACTCTTCAAAGACAATGACGTTCACTTTACCCGATGGTCCATCTGTACACTCCCCTGCTCCACCCTCACTCTGCCTGCTGGACTGGGAGCCCCTCGAGCGAGGCTGCATCCCACAGGGCAGAGCTTCAGGAAGTGTCAAGAGGACTGGTCGGCCACAAACATTTCAAGTTGGCAGGCATTACTGACCTCTTTTATAAACTGAGAAACTGAGGTCAAGAGTCCACATAGGCCTGGGGTGGAGACCGGGCTTGGGACCCCAGACTCCTAACCCAGTCCTCCTTACTCTGCTCAAAGAGGATTGCCTGGGACAGCAATCACGAGGGCCCAACTTTCCTGGATGCTGAGGGACCCTGGGATGAGTGGCTCAGTGTTTCAGGGACCAGAGAGGTAAAGGGCAGGACCACAACCCGCCCCGATCTTTACCTGCCCAAACGTCGTGTAAAGGAACACAGGGATCTCTGCCACCGTCATGGCCAGGGCCTGGATCATGGACACACCCTCCGTCCTCCGGAACGCCATGGCAGGATTGGCACCCCAGGCGAGAGCCCTCGGGGCCGAGAGCTTCCAAGGAGAACGTCTTCAACTGGTTGCTGGCTGGGTCCCGGGCACCATCCACGCCCCGAAAGGACAGGGACACACATACCAGAAGGTCCCTCCACAGAGCTGAGAGACAGACGACCAAGTCAGACACGAGGGTGTGTGCATGTGAGCATAAAGAAACACACACAAGAGTGCTCTGGGGGATGAGGTGGGAGTAAAGCCCACGTGTGGAATGCGAGGCCTGGAACCAGGCCCCCGCCTTCTGCACCTGCCAGCAGGAAGGTAGCCAAACGCCCCACAGACTTTCTGCCCACCTTGAGCCCTGGGAGAAGGCAGTGTCTGGCACGCTAGCCCAAGTGAGGACGCAGGGCCTGGGAGATGGATAGGTCGCTCTCAAACTTGGGGCTTTATACCACACTTTCTCAATCTTTTTAAATCCATGGCCCACGTGCTAAGCAAAAACCTTAGGTCCCTAAAGGGTCAGACCCCTGAGTGAGAATCATTGCATCATTTCCACCTCCCACAAAACCAAGAACGTTGTACTTCCTGTGGACGTATTACGAAAACAGCAGGGTATTTCCTCCAATAATAACAGCACTACACCGTATGTGGGTATTCTGTGCAGAGTTCCTTACATACATTATTTCATTGAATCATTACAGTTCTATGAAGTAGATGCGATCTACCTCCCACACCCCTGCCAATTTCCAACGAGGAAATTGAGGCTCAGAAAAGCTAAGTCAGGAGTCCAAAGCCACACAGCTGGTACCAGGCGGAGTCAGGACTTGGACCAAGATCTAACGGACTTTCGACCCTGTGCTCAACACAACCCTTTCGCCAAATCTGGCATGGAGCAGGAAGTGGGAGCCTCAGCAGAACTACAGACTACAAGGGCAACTTTCCCCTGGGGCCTTGTGAGACCCCCAGGGTACTCCACGGCCCATTCCAAGGCCAGTGAATAAGTGGCTTGAGCACATATAACCCAGTCCCCAAGATCCTGCAGAGAGCTCCCCGACCACCACCACCAAGGCCAAGGAGGCCTTCAGGGTCTCCTGGGACTTCAAACGAAATGACCACGAAGGCCAGATGGACCCTGTCTACCTGGGATGGCGGCCAAAGTCACTGGACTGGCACAAGAAACGGCTTATCCTCAGTGAGTGGGAAGGATGAATGATCCTATCAGTTAGCTCTAGGGCTGTGTGTGTGTGTGTGTGTGTGTGTGTGTGTGTCCGCGCGCGCGCGTAGAGTAGGGGACATCCTGCCAGGAGGCTACAAATTGAGCGATGTGACCTCCAGGGGTCACAAGCCAGCTCTCTCAGCACCACCCCCAACTTGGCCCAAGCCTCAGAACGAACGAGGGAAGACAAGAACATCAGAGGATCAGCGGCTACTACTTCCCAAGCACTTACTTTAACAGGCCAGGCTTGGAACAGGCTCTCCATGGAGGGTTTTAAGTCTAGTCACCCACAGAACCCTCAAGGCAAGCACTGTTTATCTCAATGATGGGGAAACTGGGGCTCCAAAAGGTAATCAAGCCTACCGAGGTCACTGAGTAAATGGCCAAGCTGGGATATGACCTCAGCTCTGGGGGACCCCAAGGCTTGGCATTTACCTGCAGGAAAGTCAAAAGCAGCCTCTGCTGCCCCGACTGAGGAAGAGTGGCAGGTGCCAGGTAATGACACCCACCCCAAGACAGCTTCACTCCAGGAATGGATCGAGATCCAGCCCAACCATACCCCATCCTTCCTCCTGGCACGACCCAGGGCTGAATGCGAGAAGCCTGCACCTCTTCTCTGTGATGACAAGACCATGGCAATGTCCCCCCACCACGTGGACACTCCTAATGTCGTCCCAACCTGGGAAAGTCACCTCTCCTGCCCTGTAACCTTGGGCAGTAACCTCCTCGTTCCACCCCCACCAGGGCACTCACAACCTCTCAGCTTGGATGCCCACGCTTTCCATCCCGGACACCTTCTCCCCTGCCCTGAACCACCCCGTAAATGACTCTAGCCTGAGCACCCTCATGCCGCCTTGACCCCAGCAATGTCCCCTCTGCCCAGTCTCGGTTCATTCCACACCGGTGGGACACCTCAGCAGTCTGACCAGGACCGGCACTGAGCACTCCCACGCTGGACCTCAGCAATACCCCCTTCTTCAGAATCTGCTCTTTCCATCCCAGACAATTCCTTGCGCATGCCCTGGTCAGGCCCCCTCCTCTCTTGCCCCGACTCCCGGAATATCCCTGAGGGTCGTCCAGGTGCCCACTGCCGCCGCCTTCCACAGCCCGCGCACCCGGTCCTTCCATCCCGGTACTTGCCCAGCGCGGGTCCAGTACCTGCGCCCCTGCTCCGATCTCTGCAATGTTCCAGGCCCGGCATCTTCCCACTGACCGGGTACCTTCCGTTCCACCTCTCGCGCCGCCCACGGCCCGAGTACCTGCTCTTTCCAACGCTGGCCCTTCTAGTCCGGCTGAGCTGGGACACCTGCAACCCTACCCAGTTCCCCGCTCAGGGACGGCTCCCGCCCGCTGCAAGCCTCAGTCCCGGACCTTGCCGCGCCGCCCGCCTGCTCCGCGGGCTCAGCCCGGACCGCCGCCACTCACCCAGGATCCCATCGCTGCGGAAGGACAGCGTCTCCTTCTCCGGCGCCCGCGCAACCAACCTCGGGGCCACGGGGGGCGTGGCCTCACGCAGGGCCCACCTTTCTTTGGCCAATGAGTGTCGCCGAACTCCTCTGCACCGCCCCGGCCTCTGTGCAATTGGGTGGGTCACGTGACCAATATTGTCTTACCCTCCCTTCTCCCTCTGTTCCGCCCCCTAAGTGCGGTTGAGGCGCGGAAGTGATTTTTTTTCTCTCCTGTGATTGGCCATCGAGATTAGATTGACCCGGGTGGCTGAGTGAGGCGGGGCCACTCTTAAAGGGATGAGGCGGAGCAAACAGGTTTCGAAGGCGCTTTGTGGAAGGAATTGCCGGTGGTCTGAGCTCTCACCTTTGGTTCCTCTGCCTCCACTGGTGCCCACACGGACAAGTTCTTCCCGCCCTTCGAGCGCCCACTTTCCAACGCCACCGCCTCTAACTTCCTACAGCATTCTCCTAAGCACTTGCCACTCTCCACTTTCTGGGGTTGTTTGCAGAAGTGCCAAGCCTCCCCTACGAGACGTTGTCTCCCTAAGAGTTGGCGTCAAGTGATTCGGTTCACTGTGCCTTGCACTAAACACTGGGTTTGGAATCAGGCCTCCCTGAGTTGGAATCAAGTTCTGCCACATCAGCTTTGTGGGGTTTACTCAGTTTACCCCTCTGTAAAATGGGAATGGAATTCTTGCCTTGCCTGAGTAACGGGGCTTTGGTGCTGATCGTAAGAAAACAGTGTGGCAGCCCTTTCATAACCAAAGAACTGGACACATCTAAGTTTTTTTAGTGTAATTATCAGTGAGGTCACATTCTTTCATTCATCAACAACTAATATTTCTGTGTGCCAGCCCTTTGGCTGGACTTGGGAGTGCAGTGGTGGACAAGATACATATAATTAAGATACTTAATTACAATCTTATGTGATATTGCTCTAATGGTGGAAACTCAGGAATATGGAGATTCCCAGGGACACCTGCCCTCCCATGGGGAGGTGAGAGACTCCCGAAAGAAAGTGATGTCCAAACAGAAACCTAAGGATGACTAAGAGTCAACTGGGCAGAGAGAAGAGGAAGGAGTGTTCAGGAACAGCATGGGCTGTGTGGTCCAGAGGCAAGAGCGAACTTGGCATGTTGTTTGTTTTTTTTTTTTTGGTCATACCCCACATCATGCGGGATCTTGATTCCCTGACCAGGGATCGAACCTGTGCCCCCTGCAGTGGAAGCACAGAGTCTTAACCACTGGACCACCAGGGAAGTCCCCAAACCTGGCATCTTTGACTCAAGGTGGCAGAGAGAGAGGAGCGTGGTAGCTGATGAGCCAAGGAAGTGGCAGCCAGAGCAAAGGAGAGCAGGCTCCACCATTGAACTGCCTGCGTCTGGGGCCAAATCCACTGCTTCCTCCCCTGTGTCCTTGGGCAAATCACTTAACTTCTCTAAACCTTAGCTTCCTAAAATGAGGAGAATGATGGTTTCTGAGCTTTTGCGAGGACCTTAAGTGATTATTCACTTAAAAGTGCTCAGTGCTGGGCCTGGCGTGGTCTTAGGACCTTTTGGCCATTGCTATTAGAAAAACTGCAATAGCCAAGTAGAAAGCTAGATAAATCGATGCAACATACGGACTGGGACAGCTACAAGATCGGGAGTAACTAGGACCTACTGTCTCTCTCTCTCTCTCTCTCTCTTTCTCCTTTACCCTGCTGTTTTTCTTCCCAGGATCTGACCTGTTATATATCTGTTGATCCAAGAGGGGAAGAGCCTTGTTTTGTTCACTGCTGCATCCATGGCACCTAGAACAGCCCCTGGCACATAGTTGGTGCCGATAAGGTCTTTCTCCTTGACCAAACCAGAGTCAGGCTCCTGTGAGCCAGCCCTCTGCTTGACTAGGTGCAACCTTGAGTTTCCATCTTGTAGAGTCCAGTTTTAACAAGAATTCTGCAGGGTCAGTTTAGTAAAATCCCCAACCCTGGGTATCTGATCACCCTCCATGTTTGATCAAATTCTTCACCCTCCATCCTCAATATCTTATCCCCCTAGCCTGCCCTCCGCAAGAATCTCACTAGCCTTGATGTTCCCACTTAGTCATTTTCCATCCCCTGACATCCCCACTCTGCTCATTGTCTATAAATCTCCACTTGTCCTTGTTGTATTTGGAGTTGAGACCAATCTCTCTCCCCTACTGCAACACCCGCCCCCCCCCGCACTAGGCTCTCTTGAATAAAGTCTTCCTTACAGTCCTTAACAAGTATCATGAATGTTTTTTTCTTTAACCTTGCTCAATGTGGT
This sequence comes from Globicephala melas, assembly GCF_963455315.2. Classification (NCBI taxonomy): domain Eukaryota; kingdom Metazoa; phylum Chordata; class Mammalia; order Artiodactyla; family Delphinidae; genus Globicephala; species Globicephala melas. The sequence goes on from NC_083319.1 coordinate 7,422,371, forward strand.
TATTGAATGAATGAACATGTAACTACATTGATTTATGGCTCTTGAAAGATAATATGATTGTATGCTGGCTAAATAAATGATATAGTTAGCTACAGACAGACACTGGTAAATAAGTCAGTGATCAATACAAATAGAAATACGTACTGAACACATAGAAACACACAAGGAAACACATAGAGATGATGAACTGCAGGTGTGTGAGTGACACAAAAGTTGATGATGGCTCCATGTAGATAATGCAGATCAGTAGTTCTGAACCTGTGGTGCACATTTAAGTCACCTGGAAGCTTTTCAAGACTCCACCTGCCGGGCTCCACCTGAACTGAGAGAACCAGGGCTGGGAGTGGGCCCAGGGATTTTTTCATAAACCTCCAGATGACTTGAAACTCACTCTGGACAGACAGGCTGGGGTTGAAGATGGGGAGCTGGTATAAGTGCAGGGAGATAATCGAAGCCAGGAATCCAGGGGACAGAGCCAGAGAGGAAAGGGTACCAGTTCAGGAACAGAACTCTCCACTGGGTAAGAAGATGAAGTCTAGACGTAGAGAGCGGGGAGCAGTGGAAACAGGTAATAAGCCCCTTCCAAGCCCCATGGGAGGGGGGGAAATGTATGTGCAGGCCATCCTTTTGCCTGTTTGGGGCTGTGAGAAGCTGGTTCAAGGTCAGCACATGTCCAGGCCTGGAGGGAAGCACGTTCCTCCACCTGGGCTGAACGGAAGCCCCTCTTTCTCTTCTCCTTCCTTCCCCTTAACTCCTGCACACACCCTCACCCAACTTTGGAGAACCAGAGGGTTTCCGGGGGCCAAACAGCCATTCCCCAGCGGTGGAGGACCAGTCCCCAGCTGGCCTATCCCCTGGCTCAATTGTCCTTAGTGTCACCAAGTTTGGGGCAGAAGAGGAGGGGGGGGCTAAAGAGGTCAAGGTGGTTGTGATGGTCGATACAGAAAGATCCAGGTCAAAAGACGCCGAGAAATAGGGAGCCAGAGGGTCCAGCAGGCCAGGAGGATGCGAATCGACCAAGGGAAGAGGCACAAACGGGCGGGGGCCATAGGACGAGGAAGCGAGAGGCCGGCCCGGCGGCGGCCGCAGGGGGCAGCCGCGAGCAGCCTCAAGCCGGGCCCCCTCCGCCCCGCCCCGCCCCGCCCCCCGGAGGCTCCTCCCCCGCGGCCGGTGCCCCTCCCTGCGCGCTCGGGCAAGCTTGACGGAGGCGGCTGGGGCTGGGCCAGGGGGGCGCGCTAAGGGCCAGAGCACCGGCAGCAGGTGGGCGCGGTGCGGGCTGGCGGCGGCGGGCCGGGGGCTGACGGGCGGCGCACGGGCCGGACGTGGCCGGCCGTGCGGAGCGCCATGGACTTCAACATGAAGAAGCTGGCGTCGGACGCGGGCATCTTCTTCACCCGGGCCGTGCAGGTGAGGCCGTACACCCTGGGCCCCGCGCGGCCGGCGGGCACCCCTGCAGCAGAGCCCGGGGCCGCGGGAGAAGGCCCTCGCGGCCGCCGCTCCTTACCCGCTGCGGAGTCGCCCTAGCCGCCCCCCCAGCCCCTCCTCCTTTTGCGGTGCCCAGTAGAGAGAAAGAGCCCGGGGCGGCCGGCCACACTGGCCGCACCCTCAGCGTGGCCCAGGCCTGGGGAGTGAGCCGGGCCTGCCTCGGCCCTGCTGCCGCGGGGGAGGTGTCAGCCTCCACCATTTCGACCCGCCGGCCGCGTAGTCCCGCTGTCCTGGCGCCCGCCCCGCCCCCGGTGGGGGGCTCCGCTGAGGAGGGCAGAGGGCCCCAGGCGGTTCCTGTCTCCTTGCCCTTGCCCAGCGGTGACTCTGACTCCCGGCAGGCGTTTGGAGGCCTGAGTTTCAGGCCTAAGGACTCGTGCACCCGCCCTGACCCCTTCTCTGAGCCTCAGTCTCCGCACCTGTGCCATGGACTGGTGGTACTGATTCCCTCAGGTCCCTTTTACACAATTCGATAGTCCGGAAGCCAGGAGGGCTGGGGTTATTTACTTTCTGCTCCGTGGGAGGCCTGTTTCTCTTATTTCCCCAGGCCCCGGGGGCTGGCTGGGTGCCCTCCTTGGGAAGCTGTACAGTGGGTGATGCTGGGATTAGAACAAGTCCTATCCATTTGGGGACAAGGGAAAAAAACAGAAGCAGCTGAGTGTAATAGTGAAGACCGGGAGTCAGCTGTGGGTGTGGAGGCCCCTCTAGTGACTTTGAAGACGGGGGCTTCACCTCTCTGGGCCACAGTTTTTCAGTCTGAAAAATGGCCTTAGCAGTCCCTCCCTCCCAGCATGGATGTGAGTGTCCCAGGCGTTCCCCGTGAACATGCTCACTAAAGGCAAGTCATTCTTGGTGTAACGTGGTTAGTATTGCAGCTGTGCAGCATGTGACGTTAGGCAAGTCTCGGAGCCTCCGTGTTCCCTTCTGTCAATCAGGGGTCGCACCAGTCTGCCTCCCAGGGTGGCTGCTGCCTTGGGGCTTGGCCCGTCACAGCGCTCTGGGAACAGATTCTGTTGTTTGTCCTTGCCCTGGTTGTTGGTTCTCTGGAGGAGCCCAGCCCCAGTCTCTTAGAAGCCCACACGCCCATGTTTACTAGAAAGCACAGTGTCCCGTTGAGGATTTGCGCCCCAGAGAGGGTTTGCTGCTCTGTGTTCGAAGCCCTGCCGTGGACCCCAGCCCTAGTGGGGATGCTAGCAGCCTGGAGTTCATTGGCCAGCCCCTGTCCATTCAGAAGGTAGGGAATTCTCCCCAGTGTCGGTATGGCAACCACTTTATCTCCCACATCTGGGAAGAACCTGATCTGCCAGTTTCCTGCTACTTTGGGGCCCTAGCACCTGACCTGGCCAGGCCTGCAGAGCCTGGGGTATGGGGAAGCTTGGTCCCTGTGGCCTCTTTTCTCCTGGGGGTGGGCAGGCCCACTGGTTCGCCCATACTGGAGTGGGAGCCAGCGCCCAGGCCCCCGCCTCCAGAGTGGAGGAGGGAGCTGGGAGCTTTATAAATAGAGGCTTTCTCTGGCCCTGCACGCCCACCCCCTGCTGCTGCCATCTTGCAGGGAGCAGCCTCTGAAGCCGGGGCCCTTCCTCTTGGCAGGGATGGGGCAGGGTGGCAGCCAGAAGAGAGAAGGGCTTGAAATGTCACCTGGGCAGGAGAGCGCACTCAGGGGACCCTCCTGAGGCCAGTCTGCCCTGGAGTAGGAGTCAGCCAGGAGGGATGGGGGTGGTTTATTATTAATGTGTGGGCAGCTCCTCTGCGTGGGTGCCACCTACCTACGCACGACATGCTGGGTAAGCGCTCAGCCCCTCCATGTGTTGAGGACACTTCTAGGAGCCTCACCTCATCCCCATCCGGTAGGGAACTGGACCTTGGCCCTGGGATGAGAATCCGGAGGCCAGATCCCTTTTGCGTGGGAGATTCTAGGATGGCTTCTCAGTCCCCGAACTGTGCCTTGAAGGTCAGGAGGGGTTTGCCGAGTTGGTCCAGGTGATGGGAACAGCCCAGCTAAGGGCACCGAGACAGGAAAACCTAAGGCATGTTTGGGTAAGATGCCAGTGGGGGTGGGAGTGGGCAGTGGAAGTGCTAGTACTAATGCTGTTGGTAGTAATTGCAGTATTACTAATAGCAGTGGTAGGAGTAATGATAATAAAAGCCAGGGAGGCTGTGGCCTCGTTCTCATCCGAGCCAAGCAGGCAGCGGTGAACGTGGGAAGGATGCCCAAGATGTTGGGAAAGCCCGGTGGGACTTTGAACCTGGGTGGGTGTGTGGTGTGAGGGACGGGTGGCCAGGTGGCACGGCGGGGAGTGCTGCCATTAACCTTGGTAAGAAGGGGAGATGCTCAGGTGCACACTGAGGGTGACACAATCGCCTGAATCATACTGGCTGGTGCCAGCAGGGTAAGGATGTCCCTAGGTGGCTCCTGAGGGCCACGGAGGGACCTGAGGGAGACCTTTTATTAATGATGATGATGACGCCAGCTGACGTTTATCAGGCCTATACTGTGTGCTGACCACGAAACTAAGCACCTTCCAAATATTCTGTGAGATAGGTCCTGTTATCCCCGTCCTCCGGGGGGAAACTGAGGACCAGAGAGGTGACTTTGCCTCTGACCCTCGATTTTCTCATCTGCAAAATGGGGTAATGCTAACCCCTGAAGGGTCTGGGTGAGGTGAGGCCTCTTCAGGACCTGGCTCGGGGAGGCCCCAGCTTGGGGAATGTGACGAAGAAGAGGAGTCGGGAGACCGGGAGGAGGCCAGGAGCAGCTGGTTCCCAGGTGAGGAGCCTCAGGCTCTAACCCTGGCACACCCAGCTCTGCAGAGGGAAACCCAAGCCCCCATGCATAATTGATGGCTGCCGAGCTGGAGCAGCCCGAGAGGGCAGCCTGACCACCGGAGGTGCCTCCTGCCCCTTGCAGCTGGACCTGTCCTTGGCCTCTGGATGCCTCACCGCTGCCTAGTCATCTGGGAAGGGCCTCCACACCCCCAGCCTATGTGACTCCAGCACAGCCTGCCTCTTACTCAGTCTCAGCGGCATCTTCTGTGAAATGGGAAACTTGGCCGGCCTGAGGGCAGTGTCTGTTGTTGTCAGGGCTGATCTACTCCTGCAGGTCTTCACCCCTTTGCTGTTTGCCTGTGACCTCCCCTTGGCTGGACGGGGCCTTTGAGATCAGAGAGGCCAGGACTTGGGCCGGTTTCTGGTTTTTCTTAGGTGGCCCCCATGGTTTCTGCCAGCTCTGAAGGGGGACCCTTGTGACATCCTGGTCCTTTCCTGGCCTTGGAGCAGGGCTGCCGAGCTTTCTGGGCCCTGGGTGTGCCCAGCAGTTGGCTCTGATGAGCTGGCGCTGTTCCCCATCTACCACTCCAGGCAACCGGAGGCCAGCCATGTGGCCATCCTCCCCCCCCTCCGCATTCCCCTTCCTTCCCAGCCATCTCTCTGTGCATCAGCTCTTAACAGCATCAGCTCTTACACTGAGCACTGCCTGCCGGCCAGATCCTAGCCTTCATGTCTTATCCACATCTTTTTTATTTCATTCTTACAACCTATGAGGGAGATGCTACTACTTATTATTACCATTTTCAGCTTAGGAAACTGATGCTCAGAGAGGCAAAGCCACTTGCCCAAGGTCACACAGCTCATCAGACTGAGACTTGAATCAAGTCCCTCTGATTCTGGAACCTGGGTTCCTCTGACTCCCTCCCTTGGTATCCCCTTCCCGTGGCTCCCAGCTGCCCCTGGAACATCCTGATAACCCCAGACCTTGCTCTGTGCCCCTTTTGTTCCCTGAGCACTTGTAACCAAGTGCTTTCCTTCAGAGTCAGGCTGGGGGGACCCTTAGTGGTAGGCTCCCAAGGGTTCCTTACACCCTAAGCTGTATGTCTGATTTTGATGTGCTTTTTTGGGGAGAGGGAGTCTGTATCTTTCATTGGATTTCCAAAAGGAGCCATGATCCCCAAACTCCGGTCCAACCACCTCATTTCACAGAGGAACAAACTGAGGCCCAGGGCAAGGTTGCACCTTGGTCAAGGTCACAGAGCAGGTCAGGGGCAGAGCAAGTTTCTTGACCTTGGGGCCTGAGTTCCAGCCAGGTGGGAGGAGTAGATGGGCGGGGCAGGGGTGCTCCTTCCGTCCCCCTTTCTGAGCCCTCCGCCCTGGGTGCTCTCCCCACAGTTCACAGAGGAGAAATTCGGCCAGGCCGAGAAGACCGAGCTTGATGCCCAGTTTGAGAACCTTCTGGCCCGGGCAGACAGCACCAAGAACTGGACGGAGAAAATCCTGAGGCAGACAGAGGTGTTGCTGCAACCCAACCCCAGTGAGTGGACACGGGCCGGCCCCGGGCTCGGGGCGGGAAGCAGCGGGCAGGAGCCCCAGCTGCTGAGACCGTGCAGGTGGGCCTGGGCGGCAGGTGGGATTTAGGTTAGACTCTTGGGGCTTAAGGCTGCTGTTTTGGGGGGGTCCCACTTAAAGAAAACAGCAGACTCAGTGTTGGGCTCCAGGATGCACTCTCTGGGACAGTGGAAATGCTAAGTGTCGCACAGAGGAGTTGAAGAAGTGCCTGGACACTAAAACACAGTTGGGAGAAGAGGCAGGAGAAACGGGAGCCAGGTCACTGGAGGGAAGGCAGCGAGGCTCAGGGATGAAAGAGGACTTGCCGAGAGTCACACGCAGCGTGGTGCAGGCAGACGCAGCTTCAGGAGAACCTGTGGGAAGAGAGGGGCTGGCTGGCCTGGGGTCGTGGGACTTGTCTGCCTGTATGTCTGCGGTTAGCTGAGTGAGTGTGCTGGAGCTTTCTGGGGCCAGGCCAGGGCATTGCCCACGTGTGTGTTATGCCCTGCAAGTCCATAGTGTAAGGAGGGAGAAGCTGTGGGGCAGGAAGGGGTAGCACTTGCCTTCAGCTGTGTGACCTCGGGCAGGCATTTCACGTGTCTGGGCCGTGGCTTCTTCCTCTCTAGAGTGAGGGCTTCGCGGGGTCAAGTGCCAGTCTCACACAGTTGAGAATCAGCAAGAGAGTATTCTGGAAGTCCCCAGGCTGGACGCCCCTGTGGGCAGGCCCTGGTCTGGATCTGTTTCTGTCACCACGGCTTTCATCCTTGGGCTCCTACCGAAGAGCCCTGTGGCTTTGGCTGCCGTCTCCCCGCAGGTGCCCGAGTGGAGGAGTTCCTGTATGAGAAGCTGGACAGGAAGGTGCCCTCGAGGGTCACCAACGGGGAACTGCTGGCTCAGTACATGGCAGAGGCGGCCAGTGAGCTGGGGCCCACCACGCCCTACGGTGAGCCAGTCCTCACAGCCAGGGTCGGGGGTCACGGTCTCTGGCACGAATCTTCTTCCCTCCCTTCTCTCCTTCCTTTCTTCTCTTCCTTCCTTTTTTAATTTGCGCACATGATACCTGGATTCATTCTGCTTGTAAACACCTCAATCAATGGAGATGAAAATAGAGTAAAATATAGAAGCCTCCCGGGACTTCCCTGGTGGTCCAGTGCTTAAGACTGCGCTCCCAGTGCTGTGGGCACGGGTTTGATCCCCGGTCGGGGAACTAAGATCCCGCATGCCGCACAGTGCAGCCAAAAAACGAACAAAAAAATTGAAGCCTCCCTTACCCAGGTTTGGTTCGTGTGTATTTTTCAATGGGATCATGTTATGTGTACTGTTCTGCAACCTGATTTTTAAACTTGGCATTGCACTACAGATAAGCTGTTCACAGCACTTATAGAGTCACCTCAAGCTTTATTTTTAAAGTTTTATCTAGGTACAATTTATACACTATAAAGTACACCTGTTTTAAGTGTGTAATTTGATGGTTTTTAGTGAATTTACAGAATTGAACAAACATCCCCCAATCCAATTTGTGTTTTTGAAATTTTATTTAATTAATTTTTTAATTGAAGTATAGTTGATTTACAATATCGTGTTAGCTTCAAGTGTACAGCACAGTGATTCAGTTATACACACACACACACACAACATAAATATATATTCCTTTTCAAATACTTCACTTTTAGGTTATTACAAAATATTGAGTGTAGTTCCCAGTGCTATACAGTGGGTCTTGTTGGTTATCTATTTTATATACAGTAGTGTGTATATGTTAATCCCAACCTCCTAATTTGTCCCTCCTCCCACCCCCCCTTTCCCCTTTGGTAACCATAAGTTTGTTTTCTGTGTCTCTGAGTCTGTTTCTGTCTTGTAAATTAGTTCATTTGTATCATTTTTTAAGATTCCACATATATGTGGTATCATATGATATTTGTGTTTCTCTGTCTGGCTTAACTTCACTTAGTATGATAATCTCTAGTTGTGTCCATGTTGCTGTAAATGGCATTATTTCATTCTTTTTATGGCCGAGTAATATTCCATTGTATCTATATACCACATCTTCTTTATCCATTCACCTGTTGATCGACATTTAGGTTGCCTCAATGTCTTGGCTATTGTGAATAGTGCTGCAGTGAACATTGGGGTGCATATAGCTTTTCCAATTATGGTTTTCTCTGGATATATACCCAGGAGTGGGATTGCAGGATCATATGGTAGCTCTGTTTTTACTTTTTAAAGGAACCTCCATACTGTTCTCCATTGTGGCTGCACCAGTTTACATTCCCACCAACCGTGTAGGAGGGTTCCCTTTTCTGCACACCCTCTCCAGCATTTATTATATGTAGACTTTTTGATGATAGTAATTCTGACTGGTGTGAGGAGATACCTCACTGTAGTTTTGATTTGCATTTCTGTAAAAATTAGCGATGTTGAGCATCTTTTCATGTACCTTTTGGCCATCTATATGTCTTCTTTGGAGAAGTGTCTATTTAGATCTTCTGCCCATTTTTTGATTGGGTTGCTTGTTTTTCTGATATTGAGCTGTATGAGCTGTTTGTATATTTTGGAGGTTAATCCCTTGTCAGTTGCATCGTTTGCAAATATTTTCTCCCATCTTGTAGTTGTCTTTTCGTTTTGTTTCCTTTGGTTTGGTTTCCTTTGCTAAGCAAAAGCTTTTAAGTTTAATTCCCATTTGTTTATTTTTGTTCTTGTTTCCATTACTCCAAGAGACGGATCCAAAAAGATACTGCTGCAATTTATGTCAAAGAGTGTCCTGCCTATGTTTTCCTCTAGGAGTTTTTGTTTGTTTGTTTTTTATATATATTTTTGGCTGCGTTGGGTCTTCGTTGTTGTGCGCAGGCTTTCTCCAGTTGTGGTGAGCGGGAGCCACTCTTCCTTCCGGTGCACAGGCTTATCATTGCAGTGGCTTCTCTTGCTGTGGAGCATGGGCTCTAGGTGCGCAGGCTTCAGTAGTTGTGGCACACAGGGTCAGTAGTTGTAGCTTGTGGGCTCTAGAGCACAGGCTCAGTAGCTGTGGCACGTGCGCTTAGTTGCCCCGTGGCATGTGGGATCATCCCCGACCAGGGCTCGAACCCGTGTCTCCTGCATTGGCAGGCAGATTCTTAACCACTGTGCCACCAGGGAAGTCCCCCTCTAGAAGTTTTATAGTATCTGGTCTTACATTTAGTTCTTTATTCCATTTTGAGTTTATTTTTGTGCATGGTGTTAGAGAATTTCTAATTTCATTCTTTTAATTTAGCTGTCCAGTTTGCTCAGCACCACTTACTGAAGAGATTGTCTTTTCTCCATTGTATATTCTTGCCTCCATTGTCGTAGAGTAATTGACTGTAGGTGCATGGGTTTATTTCTAGGCTTTCTGTCCTGTTCCATTGGTCTATATTTCTGTTTTTGTGCCAGTACCATACTGTTTTGATTACTGTAGCTTTGTAGTATAGTCTGAAGTCAGGGAACCTGATTCCTCCAGCTCCATTTTTCTTTCTCAAGATTGCTTTGGCTATTCAGGGTCTTTTGTGTTTCCATACAAATTTAAAAATTTTTTGTTCTAGTTCTGTGAAAAATGCCATTGGTAATTTGATAAGGATTGCACTGAATCTGTAGGTTGCCTTGGATAGTATAGTCATTTTGAGAATACTGATTCTTCCAATCCAAGAACACAGTATATCTTTCCATCTGTTTGTGTCATCTTTGGGTGTTTTTTTTTTGGCTGTGCCGCATGGCTTGTGGGATCTTAGTTCCTAACCACTGGACCACCAGGGAATTCCCTCATCTTCCATTTCTTTTATCAGCATCTTATAATTTTCAGAGTACAGTTCTTTTGCTTCCTTAGATAGGTTTTTTTTTAGAAAAATAAATTTATTTATTTATCTTTTTTTTTTTGGCTGCATTGGGTCTTTGCTGTTGTGCACAGGCTTCCTCTAGTTGTGGCTGCTCTTCATTGTGATGGCTTCTCTTGTTGCGGAGCACGGGCTCCAGGCACGCGGGCTTCGTTAGTTGTGGCACGTGGGCTCAGTAGTTGTGGCTCGTGGGCTCCAGAGCGCAGGCTCAGCAGTTATGACGCACAGGCTTAGTTGTTCCGCGGCATGTGGGATCTTCCCAGACCAGAGCTCGAACCCATGTCCCCTGCATTAGCAGGCGGATTCCTAACCACTGCGCCACCAGGAAAGTCCTCCTTAGGTAGTTTTATTCCTAGGTATTTTTATTCTTTTTAATTTCTCTCTCTGGTCTTTCATTGTTAGTGTATAGAAATGCAACAGATTTCTGTTTATTAATTTTGTATCCTGCAACTTTATCGAATTCACTCTAGATTAGCTCTAGTAGTTTTCTGGTGGCATCTTTAGGATTTTCTATGTACAGTATCATGTCATCTGCAAACAGTGAGAGTTTTACTTCTTCTTTTCCAATTTGTATTCTTTTATTTCTTTTTCTTCTCTGATTGCTGTGCCTAGGACTTCCAAAACTATGTTAAATAAAAGTGGCATGAGTGGACATCTTTTGTCTTGTTCCTGATCTTAGAGAAAATGCTTTTAGTTTGTTACCATTGAGTATGCTGTTAGCTGTGGGTTTGTCATATATGGCCTTTATTATGTTGAGGTAGGTTCCCTCTATGCCCACTTTCTGGAGTGTTTTTATCATAAATGGATGTTGAATTTTATCAAAAGCTTTTTCTGCATCTATTGAGATGATCATATGGTTTTTATTCTTCAATTTGTTAATGTGGTATATCACACTGATTGTTTTACGGACATTGAAAAATCCTTACAGGGACTTCCCTGGTGGTCCAGTGGGTAGGACTCGACGCTCCCAATGCAGGGTGCCCAGGTTCGATCCCTGGTCAAGGAACTAGATCCTGCATGCATGCTGCAACTAAGAGTCCGCATGCTGCAACTAAGAAGTCCGCACACCACAACTAAGGAGCCCACACATTGCAACTGAGAGCCCACGTGCTGCAACTAAGACCTGGCGCAGCCAATATAAATAAATAAATATTGAAAAAAAAAGGAAGAAAAATCCCACTTGGTAATGGTGTATGATCCTTTTAATGTATTATTGGATTCAATTTGCTAGTATTTTGTTGAGGATTTTTGTGTCTATGTTCTTCAGTGACATTGGCCTGTAATTTTCTTTTTTGTGTGGTATCTTTGTCGGTATTTGGTATCAGGGTGATGGTGGTCTCATAGAATGAGTTTGGTTCCTGCCTCTGCAATTTTTGGAATAGTTTCAGAAGGATAGGTGTTAACTGTTCTTTAAACATTTGATAGAATTTTCCTGTGAAGCCATCTGGTCCATCTGGACTTTTGTTTGTTGGAAGTTTTTAAATCAGAAATTGTAGTTCAGTACTTGTAATTGGTCTGTTCATATTTCCTCTTTCTTCCTGGTTCAGTCTTGGGAGATTGTACCTTTTTAAGAATTTGTACGTTTCTTCTAGGTTGTCCATTTTAGTAGCATATAGTTGCTTGTAGTAGTTTCTTACAGTCCTTTGTACTTCTGTGGTGTTGGTTGCAGCTTCTTCCTTTTCATTTCTAATATTACTGATTTGGGTCCTCTCCCTTTTTTTCTTGATGAGCCTGGCTAAAGATTTATCAATTTTGTTTATCTTTTCAAAGAACCAGCTTTTAGTTTCATCTATCTTTTCTGTTGTTTTCTTAGTCTCTAATTTATTTATTTATGCTCTGTTCTTTATGATTTCTTTCCTACTAACTTTAGGTTTGTTTGTTCTTCATTTTCTAGTTGCTTTAGGTGTAAGGTTTGGTTGTTTATTTGAGATTTTTCTTGCTTCCTGAGGTAAGCTTGTATCACTATAAACTTGCCTCTTAGAACTGCTTTTGCTGTGTCCCATAGGTTTTGGCATAGTGTTTTCATTTCCTTCTAGGTATTTTTTAATTTCATCTTTGATTTCTTTTTTTATTAATTAATTAATTTATTTATTTATTTGTCTGCGCTAGGTCCTAGTTGCGGCATGCGGGATCTTTTAGTTGCAACGTGCGGGCTCCTTTAGTTGCGGCATGCGGGATCTAGTTCCCTGACCAGGTATCGAACCTGGGCCCCCTGCATTGGGAGTGCAGAGTCTTAATCACTGGACCACCAGGGAAGTCCCTCATCTTTGATTTCTTTGGTGAGCCATTGGTTGTTTAGTAGCACATTGTTTACCCTCCACGTGTTTGTGTTTTTTGCAGTTTTTTTCTTGGACTTGATTGCTAATCTCATAGCATTGTGGTCAAAAAAGATACTTGATATGATTTCAGTTTTCTTAAATTTACCAAAACTTGCTTTGTGGTCCAGCATGTGATCTATCCTGGAGAATGTTCCATGTACACTTGAAAAGAATGTGTATTCTGCTGCTTTTGGATGGAAAGCTCTACAAATAACAATTAAGTCCATCTGGTCTAATGTGTCATCTAAGGCCTGTGTTTCCTTATTGATTTTCTGTCTGGATGAACTGTTCATTGATGTAAGTGGGGTGTTTAAGTAGACCCATATTATTGTTTACTGTCGATTTCTCTTTTTACATCTGTTAACATTTGCCGTATATATCGAGGTGCTCCTGTGTTGGATGCATGTATATTTATAATTGCTATACCTTCTTCTTGGATTGATCCCTTGATCATTATGTAGTGTGCTTCTTTGTCTCTTGTAGCTTTATTTTAAAGTCTGTTTTGTCTGGGACTTCCCTGGCTGTCCAGTGGTTAAGACTCTGTGCTTCCAATGCAGGGGGCGCAGGTTCGATCCCTGGTCGGGGAACTAAGATCGCACATGCTGGACGGCACAACCAAAAAAAAAGGAAATGGGTCTCTTGTAGACAACATATATATGGGTCTTGTGTCTTGTTTTTGTATCCATTCAGCCAATTTGTGTCTTTTGGTTGGAGCATTTAATCTGTTTACGTTTAAGGTAATCATCAATGTGTATGTTCTTATTGCCATTTTTTTATACATTTATTTATTTTAATTAATTTATTTATTTATTGGCTGTGTTGGGTCTTTGTTGCTGTGTGTGGGCTTTCTCTAGTTGCGGCGAGAGGCGGCTACTCTTTGTTGCGGTGCACAGGCTTCTTGTTGCAGTGGCTTCTCTTGTGGAGCACGGGCTCTAGGCATCGGGCTTCAGTCATTGTGGCTCTCAGGCTCGGTAGTTGTGGCTCACAGGCTCTAGAGCACAGGCTCAGTAGTTGTGGTGCACAGGCTTAGTTGCTCCGTGGCATGTGGGATCTCCCCGGACCAGGGCTCAAACCCGTGTCCCCTGCATTGGCAGGTGGATTCTTAACCACTGTGCCACCAGGGAAGTCCCTTATTGCCATTTTGTTAATTGTTTTGGATTTGTTTTTGTAGGTCTTTTTTCTTCCTTTCCTCTTTTCTTTCCTCCTTTCTTGTGATTTGATGACTTTATTTTTTAAGGGTTTAGGATAGATGGATTAAACATTTTTTTAAATATTTATTTATTTGGCTGCGTCGGGTCTTAGTTGCGGCACGAAGGATCTTTCAGTGTGGCACGTGGGCTCTTCGTTGCAGCATGTGGGCTTCTCTCTAGTTGTGGCACGTGGGCTCCTGGGCACGTGGGCTCTGTAGTTGTGGTGCGTGGGCTCCAGAGTGCGTGGGCTGTGTAGTTTGCAGCACGCAGGCTCTCCCATTGAGGTGCGTGAGCTCAGTAGCTGCGGCGTGCGGGCTTAGTTGCCCCATGGCACGTGGGATCTTAGTTCCCCGACCAGGGATTGAACCTGTGTCCCCTGCATTGGAAGGTGGATTCTTTACCACTGGCCCACTGGGGAAGTCGCTGATGACTATCTTTAGTGTTGTGTTTGGAATCCTTTTTCTTTTTCATGTGTGTATCTGTTATAAATTTCTCATTTGCGATTACCATGAGGTTTTGATATAGCAGTCTGTATAACTACATGATTGTTTTAAGTTGCTGATCTCTTAATTTCAAATGCATTTCAGCTGTCCTGCACTTGTGCTCTCCTTCTCTCACAGTTACTGGTCTTGATATCCCGTTTGTGTGTGGATGATTTCCTACCTTTACTGTATGTTCACCTGTACTGGTGAGCTTTCCCATTTCATAATTTTCTTGTTTCTAGTTGTGGCCTTTTCTTTTTCGCTTAGGGAAGTTCCTTTAGCATTTATTGTAAAGCTGGCTTGGTGCTGTTGAATTATTTTAGCTTTTGCTTGTCTGTAAAGCTTTTGATTTCTTCATCAAATCTGAACGAGAGCCTTACTGGGTAGAGTATTCCTTTTTTTTTTTTTTTTTTTTTTGCGGTACGCGGGCCTCTCACTATTGTGGCCTCTCCCGTTGAGGAGCACAGGCTCCGGACGCGCAGGCTCAGCGGCCATGGCTCACGGGCCCAGCCGCTCCGCGGCATATGGGATCTTCCCGGACCAGGGCATGAACCCGTGTCCCCTGCATCGCAGGCGGACTCTCAACCACTGCGCCACCAGGGAAGCCCTGGGTAGAGTATTCTTGTTTGTAGGTTTTTCCTTTTCATCACTTTAAATATATTGTGCCACTCCTTTCTGGCCTGCAGAGTTTCTGCTGAAAAATCAGCTGATAGTCTTACAGGGATTCCCTTGTATGTTATTTGTTGCTTTTCATATTTCTCTTTGTCTTTATTTTTGTCAGTTTGACTACTATGTGTCTTGGTGTATTTCTCCTTGGGTTTATCCTGTATGAGACTTTCTGTGCTTCCTGGACTTGGGTGACTCCCCCAATCCAATTTAAAGAACATTTCCATCACCTGCAAAAAAGTAACTTGTGTCTACTTATAGTCAGTCCCACGCCCACCCCCAGACAACTAATGTGGCTTTGTTATTTTTCGTTGTTGTTTTTGTCGTTTTTTTATAAATTTATTTATTTATTTGGCTGCATGCGGGATCTTTCATTGCGGCACACAGGCTTCTCTCTACTTGCGTGGCATACAGGCTCCAGAGTGCGTGGGCTCAGTAGTTGCGGCATGTGAGCTCTCTAGTTGTGGCACATGGGCTCTAGAGTGCGTGGGCTCAGTGGTTGCAGCACACGGGCTTAGTTGCCCCGCGGCACGTGGGATCTTAGTTCCCCGACCAGGGATCGAACCCAAGTTCCCTGCATTGGAAGGTGGATTCTTAACCACTGGACCACCAGGGAAATCCCAATGTGGTTTTGTCTCTGTAAATTTGCCTTTTCTGAATATTTCATATAAATGGAATCAAGCGATATGTTGTTTTTTGCACGTGGCTTCTTTGTCTTTGAGGTTCATCCATGTTATAATGTGTTTTAGGATTTTATTCCTTCTTACTGTTGAAGAGTGTTCCACTGTATGGGCTGATCTCATTTTCTTTGTCCACTTACCATTTGAGAGACATTTGGGTTGTTTTGCTTTAAACAGTTGCATATGAACTTTTGTGAGGATGTATGTCTTCACTTCTACTGGGTATATACCTAGGAGTGGAATTGCTGAGTCATATGGTAAATTTATGTTTAACATTTTTTTTTAAATTTAATTTTATTTTTGGCTGTGCTGTGCAGCTTTCAGGATCTTAGTTCCGCAACCGGGGATTGAACCCTGGCCCTCGGCAGTGAAAGTGCAGAGTCCTAACCACTGGACCACCAACCTTTTAAGAAATTGCCAGACTGTTTTCCAAAGTGGCTGTGTGATTTTACATCCCACCAGCAGGGTGGTGGTTAATTTCCTGATATTTATGGATTTTCCAAGTTTCCTTCTGTTGTTGATTTCTAATTTAATGTCGCTGTGGTCAGAAAACATGCTTTGCATAATTTTAATCCTTTTAAATGTGTTAAGACTTGTTTATGGCCTATAGTGTGTGGTATCTACTGGAGGATGTTTCATGTTCACTTAGATATTGTACTTTATGTTGTAGGGTAGTGTTGTCAGGCCATCTTGGTTGATAGTGTTGTTTATCTTCTATATCCTTGTTGATTTTGTCTTATTGCCCCATCCTTTATTGAGAGTATTAAAGTCTCCAATTATTTCTGTTGAAGTATTTCTGTCTTTATTCTGTCAGTGTTTGCTTCATGTATTTTGGAGCTGTGTTGTTAGGTCTGTATGTTTATAATTATATATCTCCCTGATGAATTGGCCCTTCTATCGTTGTAAAATACTACTCTTTGTCTCTAGTTAACATTTTTTGGTCTTAAAGTCTGCTTATCTGATAGTAGTATGGCCACTCCTGTTCTCTTATGGTCACTCCTATTCTCATATTGTTATATGCAAACAGGGGCATGTATCTTTTTCTGTCCTTTTATTTTCACCATACTTATGTCTTTAAATCTAAGGTATGTCTCTTATAGAGAGCATATATTTGAATCTTTTTTAAAAAAATCCAATCTGACAGTCTTTACCTTTTGATTGGAGTGTTTAATCCATTTACATTTAATGTAATTGTTGATGTGGTCGGATTGCCATTTCGTTATTGTCTCCCTGTATCTCAGGTGTTTTTTGTTTGATCCTCTGTTACTGCCTTCTTTTGAGTTAAATAGATATTTTCTAGTATAATATTCTAATTTCTTTGTTGCTTTTTTTTTTTACTTTAAATATCTTTCTTAGTGGGTTTTTATAAAATATATTTATTTATATTTATTTTGGCTGTGCCAGGTCTTAGTTGCAGCATTCAGGATCTTCATTGCAGCATGTAGGATCTTTAGTTGCAGTATGTGGGTTTCTTAGTTGCGACATGCATGCAGGATCTAGATCCCTGACCAAGGATCAAACCCATATCCCCTGCATTGGGAGTGTGGAGTCTTACCCACTGGACCACCAGAGAAGTCCGTCTTAGTGGTTTTACAATTTAAATTACAATATGCATTTTAACTTAACACAATCTACTTTGGAGTAATACTAACTGAATTCCAGTAAAATATAGACACTTTGCTCCAGTATAACTCCCTTCTCGCCCTCTTCCTTTGTGCTATTATTGTCATACACATTATATCTCAACAACACAGTTTTATAATTATTGTTTTATGTAGTTGTCTTTGAAATCAATTAAGAAAAGAGAAAAAGGTTTATATCGTCTTTTATATGTGCCTATATAATTACCTTTACTGCTGCTTTGTATTTCCTTATGTAGATTCAGGTTACCATCTAGTGTCATTTCACTTTAACCTGAAGTATTTCTTCTATGGTAGGTCTGCCAGCAATGAATTCTTTTAGCCTTTGTTTATCTGGGAATGTCTTTATTTTGTGTTCACTTTTGGAAGACAGTTTTGCTGTATATAAAATTCTTGGATGAGAGTTTTTTCATCACTTTGAATATATCCTCTCACTATCTGGCCTCCCTTGTTTCTGATAAGAAGCCAGTTCAAATCTGCTGTTGAACCCTTCTAGTGATTTTTTCTTATCAGTTGTTATACTTTTCAACTCTAGAATTTTCATTTCTTTTTTATAGTTTTAATTTCTTTATTGACATTCCTTATTTGAGAAGTCATTGTGATCATACTTTCCTTAAATCTTTAAACATTGCTTCTATTAGGTTTTTTATTTTTTAATTAAAGTATAGTTGATTTATAATATGTGTTTCTGGTGTACAGCATAGTGATTTAGTATTTTTGCAGATTATATTCCATTATAGGTTATTACAAGATAATGGCTATAATTCCCTGCACTATACAGTATATCCTTTTTTTAAAAAATTTATTTTTGGCTGTGTTGGGTCTTCATTGCTGTGCACGGGCTTTCTTTAGTTGCAGCGAGTGGGGGCTGCTCTTCGTTGTGGTGTGTGGGCTTCTCATTGCAGTGGCTTCTCTTTGTTGCGGAGCACTGGCTCTAGGTGCATGGGCTTCAGTAGTTGTGGCATGCAGGCTCAGTAGTTGTGGCTCGCAGGCTCTAGAGCACAGGCTCAGTAGTTGTAGCACATGGGCTTAGTTGTTCTGTGGCATGTGGGATTTTCCCAGACCAGGGTTCGAACCTGTGTCCTCTGCCTTGGCAGGTGGATTCTTTTTTATTTTTTAATAAACTTATTCATTTATTTATTTTTGGCTATGTTGGGCCTTCATTGCTGCACGTGGGCTTTCCCTAGTTGTGGAGAGAGGGGCTACTCTTTGTTGCAATGCACCGGCTTCTTATCGAGGTTGCTTCTCTTGTTGCGGAGCATGGGTTCTAGGCACACGGGCTTCAGTAGTTGTGGCATGTGGGCTCAGTAGTTGTGGCTCGTGGGGTCTAGAGCGCAGGCTCAGTAGTTGTGGCACATGGGCCTAGTTGCTCCGTAGCATGTGGGATCTTTCCAGACCAGGGATTGAACCTGTGTCCCCTAAATTGTCAGGAGGATTCTTAAGCACTGCGCCACCAGGGAAGTCCCTATATCCTTGTTGTTTATCTATTACATATATAGTAGTTTAATCCCATAACCCTAATTTGTCCCTCCCCACCGTCAGGGTTTTGTTTTGTTTTTTCACTTATTTGTAATAGCTGCTTAGAAGTCTTGGTCTGCTAGGTCTAATATCTGGGCCTCCTTGGAGATAGTGTCTGTTGATTGCTTTTCTTTCCCTGTGTACTGTCTGTACTTTCCTATTTCTTTGCATGTCTTGTAATTTTTGTTCAGTTATTACTGCTGTTTGTTTGTTTCTTTAGAGACTTGCCTGAGCTAACTGTTTAGAGTCTGTGTTCTCTGCAGTATGCAGCTACTGATGTCTACTTGCTTTTCTTTTTAAATTATCCTTTTTATTTTTAAGCCTAGCTTCCTAGGGGTTTCTTCCAGGTCAGCATATGTTAGTGGTCAGCCAATGATTAATCAGAGGTTGTGCTTAAACATCTTGCACCATTAAGGCTTTACTGATGAATCTATGAGTGGGCTGGGGAACACACTCAAAGTTCAAGCAATTTACATGTCTGCCCAGCTTTTAGTTTGTGAATGTGCAAAGCATCCCACTAGCCAGGAATGAGTTGATGGCTGGGGTACTCTCCCATCTCTCCCAAGTGTGCTATACACACGCATAGCCTTCCAGACCCCCAGAGATATCTGGATTTCATCAAGGCCCACTATGACTATCTCATTTCCCAGATCTCCTGTTAAATTTCCGGCAGCTCTGTTGCTTGTTCCAACCAGTATTCCAGCTTCATGTTAGCTGTGATGTTCCTGATTATTTGCCATTGAGATCACTATTGTTTGTGGTCCTGTCCCATGGGTTCTTCTGTGTTCCAGCCCAAATCAAGTCAGCCCCCTCAGGGCTTGCCCCACCCTGCTAGAGCTACAGCACCACAGAGCTTGAGGAGATGGGAGTACCCCCAGGCCAAAAAGCCACAGGCTCCATTGTTTTTACCAAGGTCCAAAAGTTCTGGAATAAATGCTTCTCAATTTGTTATTTGCCTTAGGTTAACTTCCAGAGTCCAGAAATCGTTGTTTTTGAGAACTGTGTCCAGTTGTGGTTTTTTTAAAAGGATATTCTTTTTTTAAAATTTTATTTTATTTTGGGCTGCACTGCATAGCATACAGGATCTAGTTCCCCGACCAGGGATTGAACCTGGGCCCCCTGCAGTTGAAGCGTGGAGTCTTAACCATTGGATCACCAAGGAAGTCCCTGTGTGTAGTTTTATTATTGCTTTTTGGGGAGAGGATTTGCTGAGCTCCTTACCCTGTCATTCTGGAAGTCCCCCCTGCCCCCCACACACATCTTTTTAATGGCTGTGTAGCATTCTGCTCTCCGGGCGTCCCACTGTTCATTTGTCGATAGGTATATGGATATGTATTTTCCACATCTTCCCAGGCCAGCCATTCTGCTCTTGCCTCTCAGAACATCTCTCTCTGAGCTCTCTCCTACTTCCTGGGGGTCAGAGCGGCCTGAGCCCGACCCTCTTCCTCACCCCTCCACTTTGTTTCTCAGGAAAGACACTGATCAAGGTGGCAGAAGCAGAAAAGCGCCTGGGAGCCGCAGAGAGGGATTTTATCCACATGGCCTCCATCGGCTTCCTTACACCCCTGCGCACCTTCCTGGAAGGGGACTGGAAGACGATTTCGGTGAGGGGCCTGGGGCCACTTGCTTCCTGGTGATGGTGGCAGCCCTCCTCATAGCTGCTGAGCCCATGCTGGGACCCAGCACTCCTGGGACCTCCCCAGACATGGCTCTTGTGGACTGAGTGGCCTGGAGTGGATGACTCCCCCCGTCCAGGCCTCAGTTTCCCCGTCTTGACCAGATGGTCCTGGGGGCTGGTCCTGCCAGGGCCAGGGGTCTCCCAGGGCTGCCCAGGTCTCACTGTTCCCTGTTCCCACCCCCTCAGAAGGAGAGGCGGCTCCTCCATAACCGGCGTCTGGACCTGGATGCCTGCAAAGCACGGCTGAAGAAGGCCAAGGCTGCAGAAGCCAAAGCCACGGTAGGTGTCGTGCCGGCCTCCTGCCCCCCCCCCCACCGGTCCTGGTTGGAGCCAAGGAGGGGGTGAAGGGACCTGGTGTTTGGTATGACTTCTCTCCCCTGTCCCTGCCTGGAGAGGCCTGGCTGGGGGCTGCTGCTCTGGGCTGACCACTTCAGGTCACACCTCTCTGCCCCACCTGCAACGGACCCCTGGCGGCCCAGAGCCCTGGGACCCAGGGCAGAAGTTGATGGGGTGGGCGGACCAGCAGTGCCCCGACCTGGGCTCAGGGCGGCCCTCAGCCTCCCCAGACCGACAGCCAGTTGGCTTCTTGCATGCCCCTGCCCTGCCCTCCCTGGGTGCTCGGCTCTGTTCCCGGCTCTGCCCGGGCATGGCTCCCCCTACTAACTCCCCCACCTGCTGCTCCAGCGCTGGTCGCAGGGTGCCCTGTGCTCAGGCTCCCCTGTGGTGGTGCGGAGGGCCCCGGAGCTGGACCACCCGCCTGCCCAGGGGCGTGTCTGAGGGGCCCTCTGGGAGCCCCACGGCACTGGGTAGGGCCTGGGCTGTCTGCGCTCCCCCTTCACTCTCGGCTCACGGAGGCCTGTTCAGCCAGGCCGATGGGACACAGTGTGGGACACTTTGACCAGAGCTAGGCTAGGGTTGGGAGAGCTGGGCCTGAGGGTGGCCAGGCTGCTTGGGGTGCAGGGCCCGAAAGGCCACCTCACGCCCTGAGGAGGGAATCCCCAGGTCGGGTCCAGGGCACGCCGTGGAAACATCCGGCCTGGGCTCCCCGCTCCCCTGAGAGTTCCAGCCTCCAGCCCTTCTCACGTTCCCCTCCCTCAGTGTGGCCACCTGGGGCCGCGGAGCCTGGGCAGTGCATCTGGCGAGAGCCGTGGGCAAGGTCCCGGCTCATCCAATTATGTGGGGTCCAAACTGGAGGCAGGGGCTCAGCCACTGGAGTCTTGTTGGCTTGGGCAGGATGACCTATGTCTGTCTAAGTCACCTGGACAGGACAGTCTCCCCGCCACTCAGGGGTGGACCACCTCTCTGGAGTAACTTGGCCAGGACAAGCTCTTCCTACATCAGCCAGGCAGGGGAGCCCTTCCTTAGTTACTGGGACGGCACGACCTCCCCTCCAGTTGGTTGGCCCAGAGTCTTTGGCTTGGGCAGGACACCCCGTCCCGAGCTGGGCCCTGGCAGCCCAGATACAGCATCCCAGAGGACTCCAGCCCAGCAGTGCACCCCGTCCTTCCTACCCCTCTCAACACACACACACACACACACACACACACACACACACACACACACACACACACACACGTGTCAGGACTCCTTTCAGAGGGCAGGGTTGTGTGACCCCAGGGGCCTGCTCCCGCCTGCGCTGTGGACTCACTAACTCTTTTGTTTTTGTTCCTTTCTGTTCTGCTTTGGGTAACTTGGCTCAGTGTGAGGGAGATGTGAGTATACCTATCCCACGTGCTGTGCTGCTTCTGGTTTGCCCATCTCGGCCTTGGTCGGCCGGGGACGTCCTCGGGGCGTTTTGCAAGCAGCTGGTCTCCCCACTGGAGGCTCTACCATGTGTAGCCTCTGCTTCGGGGGGACGCCAGGCATTGGAGCCTGTGAGTCAGCTTTTTGCAAATGTTGAAAGCCTGTCACTGTGTCCATCCATGCATCCGTCTGTCCATCCTCGTTGTGGGGAGAGGGGCCTGGTCCTTGCTGCAGGAGCGAGAGACGTGGTGTGCGGAGGTTCTGGACGGAGAGAGCTGGGTGGGGCGGGCTTTGTTGGGAGGACGGTGGGTCTAGTTGGGGCATCTGAGTGAGGCCGGGGCCTGGGGACGAGGGTCCGTGGCCGCCGGGCCAGGGGCTGGACCCGTCTGTGGCTTGCCCCAGGTAAGGGCCCTGATGGCAGGCATGTCCACCCACTTAACCTTGGTCTGGACTCGCCTCGGCCCGCCTCCTCCGCAGGTGGTTGGCTTGGGGAGAAACGGGGGGCTCCGTGTTGTATTTGTCTGTATCCTCCTGTCCGTGGGGTCGGGGGCTCCTGGCATCTCCCATGGGAGGGTCTAGGGCAGCCTTCCGGCCCGGCCCCGGCCCCGCATGACCCCCTCCCCCCATGAACTCTGTTCCCCGCCAGACGGTGCCTGACTTTCAGGAGACTAGACCTCGTAATTACATTCTCTCGGCCAGCGCCTCCGCGGTAAGCGCCCCTGCCCCGCCCCGCTCCCCCTCCCCTCCCACACTCGGGCCTGGGCCTGATGTGCAGCGAACTGGAGCCAGAGGGGCAGGCAGGGGCCGCGCCCCTGGTCAGGCAAGTCCTGTCCACCCGCCTCTGCCCTGTGCCCTGTGCCCGTGTTGCCGGCCTTGCTTCTCCCTGCCCAGCGCTGAAGGTGAGCCTGGCCCACTGCGCGGCACAGCCCGGTGCACTTGGGGCGGCAGCGGCCCCACCTCCAGGGCACCTGAGAGTCTGCCCAGCCCCGACCCCCCCAAAGCAGGCACCGCCCCCTCCCACACTCACCGTCCCGGAGCGACCGGCCGTGCGGCCCGGAGGAGAGGGAGGAGGTCTGGGCCTGGCCTGCCACGGGGTCATGGGAGACAGGGACGGCGCTGTCCATCCAGCTGCCTCCATAGCACATCTGCTAGGTGTCGTGGAAGTGCTTGAGACTGAACAGGGAGGGTGGGAGGGCACAGCTGGGTGGGGGAAGGAGCCGCCTGGGCCCGAGGCCCAGAGGTTGGAGAACAGCGCGTGTCCCGAGCTGGCCTGAAGCTGAGCGTGAGGGCGGGGCGGGGGCGGGGACTCTGGAGGTCGGATGGGCGGGGCTGGATCAGGAGGACGTTGAATGTCTTGGTGTCTTTTCTTCCTACAGCTCTGTTGAGATTTGTGGTATTTACTGTTTAGTTTGGGAAATAGGCAGATCACACCTATCCCATCATGCCTGTCGAAACCACCACTGTGTCTTTCTCTGCCTCTCTCTCTCTGTCCCTTCCACCACCCCCACCCCACCCCCCGACGGGTGACAACCTTCTGCAAAGACCCTCTGGCTCTTCTCCATCTGTCATAAGCATGTTGCTGTGTGCAGTCATTTGTCCTCGGGGGCGTGAACCACAGTGTAGTCCACCGGGCCCCTGTGGCTGGGTCTCCGACGTGTGTCCACGTGGAGGTTGCTTCCCGTGTTGTGATTTGCTAAACGGCACTGAGGTGGGACACATCTGTCCAAGGGCTGGCCTTGTTTTGCTTTCCGCATTTCAGGTCACATCGTAGGGTAGCAGCGGGCAGGAGAAATGGGTCTCCTAAGCCGTGGGGGGGGGAGGGGGGTCTTTCTTCTTTAGACTCTGGATGACACTTCCCGCCCCCCTTCCTGGGCCGAGTGGAAAGAGGAGTATCCAGGAGGGTGGAGACGGCCCTGTTTTTTCCTTGTGCCTTTGAACCCCAGTGTGACTCGGGCACGAGGCTGCCTTTCTCTGCCGAAGGACAGAAAGGTTCAGTGACTGGTCCAGGGTCACACAGTCCTGCCTCCCAGCCCACCAGCCTTAGCCAAGTGTCAGGGTGGGGTGCGGGACACTCAATCTCCCTTGAGACCCCAGTCAGAGCCTGGGGACTGGCACTGTAGGAGAAACCCAAGTAGGACTCCCCAGCTGGCTGTCCCCCCTCCCCGCATGTGGCATGTGGGACTAGACGGACTATGATATCGGAGCCCCCCCTTTCACACCAGGCCTCACCCCAGCCTCAGCCCCTCGTTGGGCTGTGGGGAGGGAGTTGGGGAGAGGTTGGGGTCTCAGGGAGCTGGGGCAGGGCCTGGGCTCTGGGGTTCAGCCGTCCTCCCCTCCCCTGCTGACCGGTGCCCCCCTCCCTCCCCCGCTGACCTGTCCTCTTGTGGTCTCCGCAGCTCTGGAATGATGAGGTGGACAAGGTAAGTCGGGGCTCAGGGAAGAGGCTGCAGGGGGTGGGCAACGGGAGTCCAGGCTCACCTGCTGCCGTCAGGGGCAGGTCTGTTTCTAGTTCTGGGCTCTGCCCTCACTCTCTGGGGCCACGGTAGGGGTTGTCACTCTGCCCTGTTGCATACAGTGGGCCCTCCAGAGGCAACTGTTGGTTGGATTTGTCCCTGATGCGTGATGGCGTCAGATGGGCAAATGAATATGAAAGGCCAAGGCAGGGCGCCCGAGGCTCTGTCTGCTTGTCCAGGAACTGGCCTCAGGAGGGGGTGGGGTCCAAGCGGGGCTCCTCCAGTGGTCAGGGCTTCAGGCCTGAAGTCAGGGGTGGGAAGTGCACTCCTGCCACCGATGTCTGCATCCCCGGGGGGAAGTGACAGCTGCCACAGAAGGGAAGAGGAGGCCGCTCCGGGGCGGCTTCAGGGGCGCGGGAGAAGGCGGTGGGAGGGAAACTGGGGGGCTGTTCTTGTTCTCGCGCTCATGCTCCACCCTTCCCAGGCTGAGCAGGAGCTCCGAGTGGCCCAGACAGAGTTTGACCGGCAGGCAGAAGTGACCCGGCTCCTGCTGGAGGGAATCAGTAGCACGCACGTGAGTCCTGCCCCCGTTTCCTCCTTCTGTCGTCCACCGTCTTCTTGCCGCCCCTTGTGTCCCCATGAAACTAGTCCATATTGAGGCAGCGAGTGAACCTGGATCTCGAAGGCAGGTGGGGAAGGGTGTGCTTGAGCCCGCAGTCTGTAAGGATGGGATTCAGCCTCGGCAGAGCAGGTCCCAAAGGGTGGGTACCTCCCTCCAACCCCAGGGAGCAAGTGGCCTGGGCAGAAGACATCAGAATGCCGGGCCAGGGTCTGCAGAGGACAGGATGGGGAATGGGATGTTTTGGCCCCTCGCATCCCCCCCGTCAGCCATGGGCGTCTTCCCCGCAGGTGAACCACCTTCGCTGCCTCCATGAGTTCGTTGAGTCTCAGACCACTTACTATGCCCAGTGCTACCGCCACATGCTGGACCTACAGAAACAGCTGGGCAGGTGCCCACCGGGGTCCCCTGGCTCCCAGCCCCGACCGCCCCAAGCTCGGAAAGCCCCGTGACACCCAGGGCGGGGTGGAGGGCTGCCAACTGTGGTGGGACATCACACTGCTCTCTGGGCCCGGGCACCCTCTCACAATGACAGCGAGGTGGCTGGCCTTGGGGACCTCTGGCGCGGTTTCTTGAGACTGTGTGGGGTGGGGGGTGGCGGGGATGGCGGGAGCATCTCACATTCCCCGTTTCCCTCTTCCTTTCATGCCGCCAGCTCCCAGGGAGCCATGTAAGTAGCGGGGTCTCCTCGCCTCCGCAGCCGTGGACCTAGCTGGTGTTTGGCGGGGCACACGGGATTCCTGGGGGTGTGTGGCTCCCGGCTGCTGAGGTGTGCCCCCGCTCTCCTCTCCAGATTTCCAGGCACCTTCGTGGGTACCACAGAGCCCGCTTCCCCGCCCCTCAGCAGCACCTCGCCCACCACCGCCGCGGCCACTATGCCTGGGGGGCCCTCTGTGGCCAGCCTGGCTCCTCCGGGGGAGGCCGCTCTCCACCTGGAGGAGGTGGCGCCTCCCGCCAGCGGGACCCGGAAGGCCCGGGTCCTCTATGACTACGAGGCGGCCGACAGCAGCGAGCTGGCCCTGCTGGCTGACGAGGTAGGCCTGGGGGCCACGAGGACGGGGGGAGGGCCGGCTCACGGGCGCCGGGAAACTGGAGCTGGGGGCATGGGGCCTGCAGACCCTGCACCGCGGGCTTCCAGCCTCCGAGTGGCCCTGCGGGTAGAGCTGGGGCCGGTCGGGTAGGCAGAGACGGCTCCAGCTCTGAGGAAGCAGCCTCTCTGATCTGTCTCTGTAGAGCAGCTGAGGAGGTGAGCAGCTCAGGAGGTGTCGTTTCCTATGTATCAGGGGAGACCGCAAGTCTGTTCCCCCTTAGGGCTGGGGCCAGTTCTGCCTGGCCGGGGCGTGACCCTCCTTCTCCGCCCTCCCCAGCTCATCACTGTCTACAGCCTGCCTGGCATGGACCCTGACTGGCTCATTGGCGAGAGAGGCAACAAGAAGGGCAAGGTCCCTGTCACCTACTTGGAACTGCTTAGCTAAGCAGGCCCCCTCCCAGGCCCCTGCCCATTCTGGCCTGGGCAGGAGAGGATGGGTGCAGCCCTGCCACTTGTCTTGTCTGTTGGTGACCCAGCTGCTCAGGGTGCGGAAAGTAACCCCATCCCATCCCGCCCCTGGTCCTCCAGCTGCGAGGGGCCCCAGAAGCTGAATGATCCCGGCCCCTCCCCCAGCCCTGCTTCTGGAGATTCCCCCCCCACGCCCCTGCCTGCATCTCTGAGCGTCCCAGCCCTCCCGGCTCCTGCTAAGGAGGGAGGGCCTGGCTGCAGCAGCTGCACTCAGCGCCTAGGCCCGTGGGGGTCAGTGCAGAAGGCCTGAGAAAGCCCTGGGGCGCACCCTGGGGGAGGGAGCTCCTGCCTTTTAGTTGCCAAAAGCAGCAAAGGGGGAAAGGCAGGCAGGTGTGTGGAGGCCTGAGGACCGGATTCGTCCCCTCTGGATGAGCTGGAGCAGAGGGGAGCCTGGGCCATGGAGCGGCATCTCCCCGGTGCTACCCTTCCCCTCATACAGCTCAAGCCAAGTATGGTGGCTGCAGCCTGCACCTCTCCACACTCACTTTTTAACTGATCTTTTTACTCTGCCTGTCTGCTTGCTCTCTAGCCAGTGACAAATAATAAACCATCCTTCATGTGCATGTTGCCTGGGCTCCGGTCGGGTCGCGGGCCTCACAGGTGGGAAAGGGGAGACTTCACATCTGCACCACCCCTCCCAGAAGCACTAGGGCAGAGGGAGGGAGAGCTCTTAGGGCAAAGCCAGTACCTCCCTTCCTCCCACGCTGCCTGTGCTGCTCAGGAGGGAGTGCTGTTCTCCTACTGCAGCTGCATAATTACGTTTTTTTTTTGGGGGGGGGGCGGGGGGGGTTGTTTGGGCCACGCCGTGCAGCTTGCAGGATCTTAGTTCCCCAGCCAGGGGTTGAACCCAGGCCCCCTGCAGTGGAAGCGCAGGGTCCTAACCACTGGACCACCAGGGAAGTCCCAGGAAGCTGCATAATAGATGTTTTATTCCTAAGAAAGACTTGCCTAAAATCGGGTAGAGGGGACTGTAAAATTTGCACGATAGTTTAAGCTCGAGTAATTGCCGGCTGACGGTGCTTCCCAGGGGCCCGGCACTGAGCCAAGCACGTTCACGTGTATTCTCGTGTCGTCCTCGCAGATGAGGGAAGAAGAGATCAGAAAGTCACCTCCGCAACGTTCCATAACTGGCCAAGTGGCCACGCAGGGACTCTAGCCCAGGTCAGTCTGGTTCCAGAAACTTCAAGTGGTAGCTCTGGGCTACAAGCCAGTTTTAGATTAAGGCCTGTAGCCGGGCCCAGAACTCTGCGATTAGGTCCCAAGGAGGCTAGAGGCTGGAGGCTGGTAGGCCCCACTGGCGGGCCTTCTGAAGGGAGGGGGAGGCACAGAGCTATAAACAGGAGCAGAGCTTCAAGGAAGGCTCTAGCCGGTGGTGAGCTCAGCCAGCTGTAAGTGGAGATGCGTGGTAGGGGTCGGGGGGGGCGGAATCTGAGCGCCCACCCAGCACCCCCAACACCAAGACGTGAACGGAGGAATGTTCGTTAGGTCAGTGGTGGCTATCTCGCCTTCCCCAAACCTCCACTCCACTCTGGGCCCTCGGCCGAGGGAGGCGGTTCGATGCTCTGAGAGCTGGCTAGTCCTTGGGCTTTGAAGGTACACCCCACACGGTTGTGTATAAACAGTATTTTAATATTTGTATAAATAGACCACAATATTACCCAAAACTGCAAGAACAGAGCGTGGAAAACAGATTCTCAAACCCGTGCGTACAGCCTCTCCTGGTTGCACGTGACACTGGCTCCCCCATCTCTCCCCGGGGCCAGGGTCAAGTGCTGTGGGGAATGCTTGAAGGAAAGGAATACACCTCTTGGGGGCATTCTGAACATGAGACTGTGAGCGCAGCAGACTCGTGGCTCCCCGCTGTTGACCTCTTGATCTATTACAAAAATAATGCTGGGGGCTGGGGGCTGGAGTCGTGGCTACTCTGGGGAGGGTGACAGGAGCTGCTCTCAGCCCCAGACAGGCCCCTCAGGCCAGCAGCACCCCTACTGCCCAGGGCTCCCATGCAGGCTGGTGGAAAGTGGCGGCGGGCCCGAGGCCCTATCTTTGCACGTGCCGGACAAAGGCCTGCACTAGCTGGATCAGAGGCTCCTGACTCTCAGGGCTGACCTTGGAGAGAGAGGTGGACTTGCCCTGAGGTGAGGGAAGGATGCCAGCAGCAGGGGAGCTGGGGGCTCCCCGGCGGAAGTAGCGTGAGAGGCTGGAGAGCAGAGTGCTCTGCAAGAGAAAAAGCACCTGATGAGGCCCCGCGTCCCCCACCCTCAGGACTGGCCACAGGAAGTGGGGGACTGGGACCTCCTGGGGCCCCTCCCCAGTGGCCCTGCCCCACCAGGCAGGGCCCCCTACCCATCCTACCAACTCTGAGCTGAGCTCCTGCTTCATCCGCTGCTTGTCCCGGGGGTGCACAGCCGGGTCCCTAAGGTAACGCATTGCCTGGGAGATGAGCAGGTAGAAGCAGTTCTCCATGGTAAACATCAGGAGGGACCTGGAGGAGGGCAGGTTGGGCGCTGCTGCAGGGAGGGCCAAGCTGGCAGTGTGCGGTGGGCCACTGCGCCAAGAGAAGAGCCAGCCCAAGACTGCCCCAGCCCCAAACCAATCCCGGAAGGAGGCTTTCTTACTTCAGTGTTCTGCTCCCTTCTGCTTGTGTGCTGAGCCCCACTGCCTGTGTGAGAGGCTCCTTTTTCTTGTCCAGCTGGAGAAAAAGAAATGGGGGTTAAAAAAATAAGGTAACAGTAACAGCTCCAACTCATTGAGAGCTTCCATTTTGCAGGGCCTACATTAAGCTATTTCATCAGTTATTCATTTAAGTCTCACGCTAATTCTTACAGGTCGGCTCTATCACACTCACTTGATGAAGGGAAGGCTAGATAAACGTGCCCACGGGAAGACTTGGGTTGAGGGGCCAACTTACCTCACCAAGCATGTTTAGGGCCACATTCACTGTGGCCAGAAGGGTCCCAAAAGAGGGGGCCACTTCGGAGTCAAAGGTGGGAGTGGTGAAGCTCAGGGCAAACAGGAAGTCGTATTCAGCAAGGTCCAGGGACTGCAAGGCAAGGCAAGACGAGAGCGATGTAGGGCCCCAGAGGGCCCAGGCAGCTCTTGGTGCAGAGCAGGGCACAGCAGAGCCTTCACGGCTCCGCTGGAGGCGGGTGGCACAGGTGGCTGGTACCTGATCCAGCAGGATCTGGCACACGTCGGGGGTGAAGTGGCGCAGGGCCGCCAGGGTCCTGCTGAGGATCTTGAGGAGCCCGTACTGGACGGTGTGCAAGGCCCGCTGCTCTGAGGCCTCTGTGTCAGGAGTGGGCTGCTTGGAGGAGGAGCAGGAGGGGGCAGCTGTGGGTGGCCGCTGAGCTCGGGGGGCGACAGCCGAGGGGATGCCCTCCCCGTTTTTGTTCTGGGGAGGAGACAAGAGATGGCTGGAGCCCACGGAAGCCAGGGGTGAGGCGGTCCAGGCAGCAGCCGCGGACAAGGGCTCAGTTACCTGCAGGTAGTGCTGCAGCATCTTGCGGCTGTGCAGGAGGGAGGTACAGGCCTGGCACAGGTAGCCCAGGTTTACCTGCAGCAAACCCAGGGGAGGGGTGAGGGGGAGCCTCGAGGCAGCAGCCCAACCAACTAGACCGACCATGCAGGTCTCTATGGTAACAACGTACTTCTCCGGCCCCCTGAGCCCCTCCCTACATTCTCTAGCTCAAAATCTCACGCCACCAAGCACGCTCGACTGCAAACTGTGGGTCAACAGATGCCTGGACGGTTTCCCTGGGACCCAGCTAGATGCCAAGCACAGTATGAGGTCCTAAGTAAATAAGTAAGATGGGGATAATTTTCCCATCTTACAGAAGAAGAAAAAGGCTTAAAGAGAGGTGAAGTAACTTCGCCAAGCTCACACAACCAGCAAATGACAGGCCTGTCTGACTCCAGAGCCTGTGTTCTTTCCCTGCCCCCCTCTTCGGCTGGCTCCCAAGTCCTGTTCTAAGGGATGCGAACCAAGGTCGATCCCACAGAGCCCAGCTTCTCAACCTATGAGGCTGCCCTGTCCTGTGGAGGGAAAATTCGGCTCCAGAGGGGAGCAGTGTGAAACCAAACCCTGTGATACCTAAAGAAAAAGCCCACATTCCAGCAACAGGCCTGCGATTCACTGCCTGCCCCATCCCCTCCGAGCATTTCCCCAGACCCTTCAAGAAGCAGGTCTGAGGCCCCACCTGGACGTCCCGCATAAGCTGAGGCAGGTGGAAGTGCCACTCCTTCCTGAAGCTGGAGAGCTGCAAGAGGAAGCCCACGGTGTGGTCCGCCTCCTCCAGGCACGCCAGACTCTGCACCGTCCTCACCGCATTGAGGCACTGGGAGGGGGGACACGGGGAAGGATGGGGTGACTCAGGGACCTACCACGCCTGCTCCCGCCCTCCCGCAGGGAGGAGAGGTCCTGGGTCCACATACGCTGAGGGGGCAGCGTTAACAGGGGGCTGGACGAAGCGGTTTCTGACTAAGAGGTTTCTGTCTGAGCGGATCCCAGACCATTCCCCTCCCTCAGCAGGGCAGCCACACTGCTCGGCCTGTCAGCCAACAGTCCTCGCGGCATCTCAGAAGCGGGAGCACTGGCACCGCTCAACTGCCAAGCCTCAGACCCGAACAGTCCAGACGCCCCTGAACCCCAAGCCCCGACCCCAAGGATCCCAGCGGCCCCTCACCTGTAAGGCCCGCTCCTGGTGAACCCCCACGAAGTCCAGGGCCTCGGTCAGGAAGTTGTAGCGCAGGGTTTTGAGGAGCCGCTCCATCAGGGACATGGACAGGCGGTAGACACCCGGCCAAGAGGGGGCGTCCAGCGACTTCCGAGAGGTGCCGGGCGTCTGAGACACAAACAACAGACAGGATCACGACAGCGCCGAGGAACCCAGCTGACAGGTAGAGCGGGGCCTCCTTGCAGCCCAGCAGCTGAGGCAGCCTGGCTGGTCGGAATAGAAAAGCTCCTGGAATGGACAGCAGCAGGGCCAGACGGGGTCCGAAGGCAGCAGTTACAGGAATCTAGGTTCTAGACCCGCGTCCAGCACTAACTAACTGTGTGAGCTTCTCTTGCTAGAGGTCAGTCTGGGGGCAGGGAGGATTCTGCACCATCAGTGCATTAACTAGGCCACTAAAGAGAGCAACTTCTGGGGCAAGTGAAAGCACCAAGGGGGGCTGGGGGAGGCAGTGGCAGGCCACTGGCACTCACCTGAACTGTCCCATTGGTGCTGAGCTGGTATACACTCAGGAGGGGCAAACAAATGCTCTGGGTGATGCCGGCTCCAGCCACTGCTGTGGCCCCCTGGGAGGGAAAGATGCAGAATGAGATGGAAGCTGTCACTGCAGCCGCCCCACCCAAGGGCAGGTGGAGGTCTTGGGCTGGGAGACTCACAGGCAGCATCAGAACCCACCCAGCATAAGCAAAGAGGCTCCCGCGGGCTTGCCTCCTACCTGCTGGGTGCGAGCCAGGGTAAGGAGCAGGTGCAGCGCGGCCTCAGTGAAATGCAGGTTCTGCTTCATGCGAAGGCTCACCTCCAAGGTGGTGAAGAGGGTCGGCAGGAGGGGGAGCCTGCGGGTCACCTGCAGCCACGAGTCGCCATCCTCATCCACCTCACACAGCTCCTTGGCCAGATGCAGGCCCAGGACACACACCTGCTGGGGCCCAGGGGCAAAGATGGGTGAAAGGGAAGGAGGCAGTGCAGGGGGAGGAGGAGGGGAGGAAGAGGACGGACTGCCCCCAGTCACCCCCGCTCCGAGTGAGCCGGCTGAGACAGGACTCCAGCGCCCTCCCCACCACCCGAAACTGCCATCAAGCCGTGTCAGCGCTCCTCCCCATCCCCCCGCCCGAGCCCGCGGCTGCGTGGAGTCAAAGTGGCCTCCCCTCTAGCTGCACTATTGCAGTCACCTACTAAATGGGCCTTCATTCTCTCTGGATCCTCTCTACTCCATTCTTCATCCCAGTGGCTTTTCACACTTACTGTTGACCACGAGCCACCCAAAGTAATAATACGGTTTATACTGCGCTCCAGTATAGGCATACTTACATGTTTTCATTAAACCTACCCTTATCTCCTGCAAAGCACAGATATTTTCGTTTATGTTTTATTCAACTTCGTTTAAAAAATGCTGGTTGTGGGGCTTCCCTGGTGGCGCAGTGGTTCAGAGTCCGCCTGCTGATGCAGGGGACATGGGTTCATGCCCCGGTCCGGGAAGATCCCACATGCCGCAGAGCGGCTGGGCCCGTGAGCCATGGCCACTGAGACCGCGCGTCCGGAGCCTGTGCTCCGCAACGGGAGAGGGCACAGCAGCGAGAGGCCCGCGTACCGCAAAAAAAAAAAAAAAATGCTGGTTGTAACCAAATGAGCTCAGGACCCATTTATAGGTCCTGACCCACAGTTTGAAAAAGTGTTCCATACTACATCCAGCACACTTTCTAAAGTACAAATCTCATGTTTCCTCTCCCTTGCTTAAAATCCTTAAACCGTTTCCTATTTCACTTAGGAGCCAGACCAAAGACCCTGACAAGGCTGCTGGTCATCCAGCCCCCAGCTCTCCAGGCCTCACTTCATCTTGGCTCACACCAGATGACTGTTACCCACAGCTCAGTACACGCTGTCCTTGCTGCCTGAAGCTCCCCTGCTCCCGTGGCCTGCACGGCTCTCTACCAGTTCTTTAAGTCACTGCTGAAAGGGCACTTTCTTTCTGAGTCCCTAGATGATGTGAGAACTCCATGCTGCACATTCTCCCTGTTTCACCCCTGCAGGACTTTCCACAATGGAATTCTGACACATCTCTGCACAGTCTGATTTATTAACTTTCCCCATCAGGCTGTGACTGTCTTGGTCACTAATCAGCCCCAGGGCCTGGCACAGACGAGGCAGCAGTTCATATCTGTGGATGCGTGTGGGAAGGACAGACAGGGTGCCCCCTCACCCCATCCCGTTGGTCCTTGTGCCGGGGCCGGGAGCAGTCGTCAGTTTCCATGCTGTCCTTGTCCTCTGTGGCACTGCCTGATGCTAGACTGTGGCGGGTCTGGTCGAAGAGTGCAATCACCTCTTCTTGGAGGGTCTCACAGACGTTCAGCACCAGCTGGGAGTACTGGGGGATGTCGCTCACTGCAAAGCAAACGGGAGGGGATGCTGTCATGCTCACCAAGGCATCTGTCCCATGGGAGGGGAGGAGAAAAAGAGTTTTCCTGAAGATAAGAGTTCCGAGACCAAAAACTCAAGCCTCACAGGAGAAACATCTGGCTCTGAAGTGGAGGAAGCCCTGTCCAGGCTGGCTGGCACAGGGGCCAGGAGACCGCTCCACCGGCTCCTCTCTGCCCCTCACCTCTCATCTCCTTCATCTGCAGCACCGTGATGAACGCTGAGAACACCTTGGCCTTGGTCTTCTCCATGAGTTGCTGGTCTGCCTGCAGCACTCCCTCCAGGATCTCTGTCAAGGGTCTGAGGATTTCATCCACAGAACCTAACTCACTAGAAGCAACGTGGAGAGGAGAGGGCGGGGAGAACACACCTCAGAGAAAGGCCACACACTGCCCTGCTCCCCCTCAGGATGCCTGTGGAGCAGTGAGCCTCACATCAGGTGTCTGCCTGAGTCCCGTTCCCCACGAGGGGAGCCCAGCCCATTTCACACCCACTTCCTCCCCTTCGGGAAGGGTAAGGCAAGCATCACTAAAGAGGATGGGACAGGCCGCCCCTCCTGTCACAGGGCTCACCTCTTCCACTGCCGGAGAAGAATAAGCAGCAGAGTGCACATCATGGAGCCCAGGCGGAGGCAGTTCACGGAGGCGGGGACTAGGAGCTGAGGGGAGACGGCACACAGTTAACGTCAGGCTTCCTGTGAGCTGACGAGGCGGGAAGATGTGAGCTCCGTCCGCAGGCACCTTCGGCCTCAGGCCTTTCTTTCCCAGCAGCAAGCTCACAGGGGTGGGTCACGGGGAAGAGGCCAGGGGTTGGCACGGCAGCAGCAGGCCTCTGCCTCCCACTGCAGCCTCGGGCCTCCCAGGCCGCTTGAGCCCTTTGACCTGACCACTCTTGCGGCTGCAGGCTGCGAGCAGCTATTTGACCTCGGAGACCTTCTCCCTGGGAGGAATGGGAAATCTCCCAGACACACTTACTAACGCCTTGGTCCCATCGAGCACGTCAAGAAAGAGCTGGCGACGCACTGCAGAGTCGGTCAGGTGCATTATCTCCGCCTGCAAAGGAACAGGAAAAAAACGTCTGGAAAATTTCCCAGACTCTAAAAGCCAAGAAAGGTGGGGTCCTCACCGACTGCCTGTTTAAAATGGGGCTTGAGGGCCCTGCTGTTTCTTTGTCCACCTTAGTCATGGTCAGAACCAAGCCCAGGTTCACCTCCTCCCCCTGATGACATCCTTCCTCTGCTCAGACCCTTCAAGGCTTCCCAGTGGAACCCATCTAGAAACACAAACTCCTCTACAAGGCCTGGGAGCCCCTTAGGATCTGGTCCACCTGATTTTGGTATCATCCCCGTCGTGCTCACTCGACTCCAGCCCTACAGGCCTCCTTCCTCCTCCGTGAACACACCAAGCTCTTCCCACTTCTGGACCCTTGCATCTGTGACTCTGACTGCCTAGAGCACCCTCTGGAAGGTTCCTCACACACTCAGGCCTCAGTGTGGACAGCACCTCCTCAGAGAGGGCCTCCCGACCACTCCTATCCTCCTTTAGCAGTCGCTACCATAGCATCTTCTTTTATATATAGATATTTAAAATTTTATTTATTTATTTTTGTCTGTGTTGGGTCTTCGTTGTTGCATACGGGCTTTTTTCTCTAGTTGTGGTGAGCGGGGCTACTCTTCCTTGCGGTGTGCAGGCTTCTCATTGAGGTGGCTTCTCTTCTTTTTTTTTTTTTTTTTTTTTTTTTGCAGTACGCGGGCCTCTCACTGCTGTGGCCTCTCCCGCCGCAGAGCACAGGCTCCAGACGCGCAGGCCCAGCGGCCATGGCCCACGGGCCCAGCCGCTCCGCGGCACGTGGGATCCTCCTGGACCGGGGCACAAACCCGTGTCCCCTGCATCGGCAGGCGGACTCCCAACCACTGTGCCACCAGGGAAGCCCGAGGTGGCTTCTCTTGATGCGGAGCACGGGCTCTAGGTGCACGGGCTTCAGTAGTTGTGGCTCGTGGGCTCTAGAGCGCAGTCTCGGTAGTTGTGGCGCACGGGCTTAGTTGCTCCGCAGCATGTGGGAGCTTCCCGGACTGGGGCTCAAACCTGTGTCCCCTGCATTGGCAGGCGGATTCTTAACCACTGCGCCACCACGGAAGCCCTACCACAGCGTCTTTCAAGTGAACTACCACAATCCCAAACTATATTTCTTTGTAAATTTGTTCACAATTTGCCTCTCTCATGGATCAAAGACTGTATTTGCCTTATTCACTGCTGCATCCCGGCGCCTGGCACACAGTAAGCATTCCATTACTATCCATTAAATGAATGAATGATCAATATCCTGGACTAAACCAGATAGGTTTCCTAGGGGAAAAGAGGATGGTGAGATTTTCAGAGCTGCAATTCAAGAACTGCTGCCCAGGTAGGACCTAAAAGGCAGGTGACACACAAATTACTGCCTGGGGAATCAATAATTCCCCCAAGATGGTTGAGCCTTTTAGTGTGTCTACAGTCTCAGGGGTCCAAAACCACTCTGCCACAGCCAAGCTCCAAGGCTGTGGGCAGTCTGGCACTAAGGAACAAGTCATGGAAGATGTAAGAGTGTGCCTGGAACAAAGGGCATCTATTAAGCTGAAGTTAGTAATGAAATCAAGATAGTAATCTGGATTCCCTAAGGCAAAATAGGTCAATATCAAGTCCTTACTCCACAGCATGGCATTGTCAAAGAGCACGCGCCAAGGAAAAATGCAAATTCTTCCCAAATGTTAACTCTCTCTCTAAAAACCAATGCTCTGTAGACACACGTTGCAGAGACAATGGCCTCTGTTCTTTTTCTAAGAAGCCCAGGAAATGCCGTTTCTAGAACCAAGGAAAACCAACTGTTCCCTAGAGAGGGTGCTGCTGCAGCCATTGTAGCTACCTGCTGACTAGTCAACAAATATGTACTTAGCGTCCACAGGGCACACAGCATGAGAAGGCCAACTATCCACGTGCACAAGAGGTGGATGAATGAAGGGAGCCCCTGGACCTATCCAGGGCTGCAAAGGTGGCTATAGGAGGGTTTCATGAATGTCTGAAGGGATTTAAAATGACTTCTCTGCACTTTCTTTAAGGGTCTCTTGTTTGCTCCAAAGCCCTCAAACACCCCATATTTGGCACAGAACCTGTTACATTTTAGCTCTCAGAGAAAAATCCTGATTCATTCTTTATCCCAAGGGGCTGTATCTGCTAGGCATCCCAGCATATCGTTGCTAGGATACCAAAGTGAAAACCACACCCCAGGAGGTTCTTACGTGACTGGTGGCGATGATGAGAAACATCCTCCAGGCGGAGACCAGCATCTGATACTCTACCAGGGAGGTGCAGCTGCTGCCCTCTGTGTCAGCCGTGTGACCTGCCAAGGACTTGACATACCCTGACCAGTAGGCAAAGCGTTTCTCGCTGGAAAATTTCTCGAGTGTATCTTTTAAAGACTGGTCTAATGAGCCCCTATGGTGCCGAGAAAAACAAAACCTACAGTTAGGTTTTAAAAGCAGATGGGAATGTGATGGGCACAGACCGTTGCTGAGGCAGAGAAAACCACCTCACATGGGCTTAAAAGCAGACAGCTCCCAATCAGCTCTGATGTGTGGGGCTCACACTTCTTGCTCAGCATAACGGATTAGGCTGAGGCCTTTTCTAGGATTCCTCCTCCATAAAATCCCAAGCACATGGAGTTTGCTTCACAATAACTCTTTCTGACAGTCATAAATGCCATCAATGGACTGGCCAGGGACACAGACCAGTGGCCCTCCATAAATGGCTCCAAACCAGCTCTCTCCTCTGCCTTGGCTCATACAGCCATGCCCTCAGCCGTAGACTACCATGGTCCCCCCGCCACAAACCTCTAATTAAAATCTCAAAAGGGGAAAGGACTCACTTAACTACATAGTATATCTCCAAGCAAATTATCTTCATGATTAGGGCACAGGTTTCCAGGATGCTGGGCTGTGGAGGGGGAGAGCAGAGAATCATGAGAACCTCTCCCCTGGTGCCCCGCCCTCCCACAAGGAAACAGAGCAGGGACCCGACACTAGAAAACGAGAAAGCACATTCCCTGTCGAATGTGAGTGGGCATCTAACTAGCAAGAGCAGAAGCATCAGGTCCACAGTGTCTCCAAGTGAGCAGAGACCACAGAGCCAGCAACACAGAGCAGGGCATGCCGCTCTCCTTCCCAGTGCAAGACAGCAAAGGAAGAGGAGGCAAGCACTTCTGTGAGAGAGACGTTTCTAGTGAAGAAAACATTCTGGTTGTTTAATTAGGGGAGGAGTCACTTTCCACAGCTCAGTCTCACAGCCCAGCCTTGACTCCCAGGGACTTTCAGTCACTGTCCCTCCCTCCACCACTGCTCACCTCGGATGTTTCTGAGGGAGGAGAAAGGGTTCCAAATAGTGGACTGGTTAAATTCTCCCAGAACTTGGGTCTAAAAAGAAAATACGTGTTGGCAATCACATGTTCTCTTACCCGGTCCCTTCTCCTCTCTCCACCTCCCCTTGGTGGTTACTTCCCCACATTTTATCGCTCCCACAACCCTAACATCTGCTGCCTGGGCCGCTTGCTCCTACATAAACATCAAGGGTTCCATGGACAAAACAGGCTCCAAGAGAAGAGCGTGCTCCATTCAGTCCAATGGCTTGAGTGAGCCACTCTCATCTGAATCTACCGTTTCTCACGAACAATGGTTTTGGGGGGTTGGCAGAAGGCAGAAATGCAAAAGGTGGAAACTCTAAGGTAAACACATCAGAGTAAAGGTTACACCTGCTGGTGGCAGCTTTAAAAAGAGAATAAACTCCCACACACCGACCCAAGCACTAAGCACTTTTATGCATGTGCCCAGGGACCTGTCACAACAAATCTCTCAGAATGACTGTTACCCCATCTTACAGACAAGGACATGAGCTCTGGAGGTTAAGTAACTCCTGGAGACAGACTCACTTGGTTCTGAGGACCAGCATGGCACTGTCCCGACGGTCCTGCCAAAGGGCATGCAGAAAGGCAATGGCTGCACGGTGCAGCAGCGGTGGGCACCAGTAGCGATCCTGCTGCTGGGAATCAATCAGCTCCAGCACCACATGGAGACAGCTCCACACCCCAAGGCTGAATTCCTGCAAGAGGGGCAGGTGAGAGTTCAGCCCCACAGCTTCTGCCATCAACTGGACCCGCAGAGTCCAGCACCCACCTCCCAGGGAGCCATCTCCCAGCTTCATCCCAGGTGCAGGCTCACCTTGGAGCCATCACTGCCATCCTTCACCTCCAGATTCAGAAACAGTTCAATGAGGCCTGGCTGTGTCTCTACGGCAACTGTGAGGAATTCCAGAATCATGACTTTGATGCGCATGTCCTCAATCTTGCTCTGCAGTCGGGTCAGGAAGGCATCGCGGATGGCAGCCGCATCATTGCCCAGGCAGGCATATACTGACATTGGGGCCACCTGGTGGAGACCGGGACACACAGGCTTAGAGCTCTACCTCCAGAGAAACCTCAACAGACTCCTGAAGAAAGGTGCTGAACAACTCTCGGAAAATGCCAGAAAGGGAAACATTCAGATGGATAGCTCTGGGTCAAAAGAGACATCATTCCAAACTACAGCAAAAGATGCCCAACGATTCCCAGAAGAAATAATAATCAACATAAAAAGATGCATAACCTCTCTCATGGTTAAATAAATGCAAAGTTAAAAAAAAGATATTGATTTGTCTATTAGATTAGCAAAGATTAAAAAACTGATGAAGCCACTGTGGCAAGGATACAAGACTTGGGTTTTAGGAGCATAAACTGTTACAATCCTTTTTGGAGGATAATTTCAAAATTTCTAATAAAAATTAAAATGCCCATTGATATCTAATTTTTAGGAACTGTAAACAAAAGTTTACAGAGTTCTATGGATAAGAATGTTCACTACAGCACTGTTTAACACTAAGACAGAAAACAGTCCAAATAAATTAGGAAGCATCCATTCTATGGCATGCCATGCAAGCATTAGAAAATGAAGTAGCTCCAAATGTGCCCACACGGCAAG
Organism: Globicephala melas; assembly: GCF_963455315.2. Taxonomy (NCBI): domain Eukaryota; kingdom Metazoa; phylum Chordata; class Mammalia; order Artiodactyla; family Delphinidae; genus Globicephala; species Globicephala melas. The sequence continues at coordinate 7,461,742 of NC_083319.1, forward strand.
ACTGCAGGATATCGTGTTAAGTGAAGAAAGCTGGACACAAAACAGTATGTATCGTGGAATTCTGCTTTTGGGAAGAACAAAAGCTCACACCAAACATCCCTTAATATATAAGCACAGATAAAAAAAAATCTGGAGAAATGAGTACCAACCTGCTCATAGGAATTCTTGGAATGAGGAGATCATAGGGTACCTTAACTTTCTATGTTACATTTATCTGTAACATTTAAATAAACATTTTTAAATGAATTTGTATGTCTTTTATAAACGGGGGAAAAAAACACCTCTCATAAAACACAATTTGCGTGCGTGTGTGTGTGTCTTTATGGCTACATCACTTTAAAAGTCCAAGTTAGCTACTTCTCTTGGGAGAAAGCAAGAGTGGTCTCAAGCACAAAGTCAGTTTTCTGGGGCTTTGACTTGTTAGGTGGGATCCTACCGTGGCCAGACGTTTCAGTAGCTGGATGGCAAGACGTGGCAAAGCAGGGTCATGTTTGTGGTAGATGTATTTGGCAAGAACAGCAATAAGGTTGTTCCCATGGGCACCTGAAGAAGTACAGGAAACAGTTTAGACACCAAAGCATGCCTGATTCAAGCTCTTAAGAGAGCCTTCTGTTCAAAAAGGCTCATATATGTGAGGGAATTTACTCTCAAGTACTTGGAGGGCCAGAGCAAATCTAGGTGGCTGTATCATCCTCTTTTTTCAGTAGCCAAGGGGACAGGCAGGATTGGGGGTAAACAGCTCAATCCAATTCATTAAGAGCAGAAAAAGAGGGACTTCCCTGGCGGCGCAGTGGTTAAGAATCCGCCTGCCAATGCAGGGTACACGTGTTCAAGCCCTGGTCCAGGAAGATCCCACATGCTGCGGAGCAACTAAGCCTGTGTGTCACAACTACTGAGCCTGCGCTCTAGAGCCTGTGAGCCACAACTACTGACGCCCACGTGCCTAGAGCCCACGCTCCGCAACAAGAGAAGCCACCTCAGTGAGAAGCCCGTGCACTGCACAAAGACCAAACGCAGCCAAAAATAAAAAAAAAATAGATTAAATAAATTTTAAAAAAAAGAGCAGAAAAGATACATTTTTAAGAAAACAGCATGTTAACAAATAGGTTAGGAAAACCTAACCACATTAAAGCATCACATTAAAGCATGACACTGAAATGCTAAAAGTCCCAAAATGATACAGCTCGAAAAAGGTCAGAGACATTACCCAAACGCCTACTTGAAAATGAGGAAACTGGGTCCCAAAGAGATTAAATGAGTAGTTTAAGGTCAAAGAGTAATAACAGTCAATACTAAACAGGTACCAGGTTTTACAAGTAGTAATTTAATCTTCATTATAATCTCATAAGGTAGATACTGCTATTATCCCCACTTCATAGACGAGAAATCTGAAGTAGAGTTGTTTAATTACGTGCCCAAGGTCAAAGCTGGTTGAAGTCAGAATTTGAACCTAGACAGTCTAACTTTGAACATGTGTTCTTTACTATTATTCTGTCATCAATAGGAGGAAGAGATGAAGTATGATACAGTCTTCTTATTTCTAAGTCCAGGATGGGAACTGGTGATCACTCCCAAATTTCCTCAAAGAGTTCCATCAGAAAATATTGTTGACCTCTAAAAACACAGCCTGAAGTATGTACTTATGGGCAGAAATGCTGCTGAGTGGAAGAAAATTACATACCATGTTGTGTGAGAGCCTGTTCCAGGGGGGACACCACATTAGAAGGAGGTTTCAGCCGAATAACATTGTTGGTGACGGAGAATGCCAGTTTCACCGTCTTGATCAGCAGCTGGCCCTGCCCCTGGCCCTCTGCCCCATCACTAGGGTGCCAAATGGAAACCAAAGTTGATTCAGACAATATGACTTCATTCGCAATACATGCGCTCTCATGAATTAGATTCCAACAATAATCCCAGAGTTCAACAGCTTCTTTTAGAGGCCCCAGTCCAAACTAGGAGAGAGGAGGAGCAATCAACTCCCTTTGCTATGTGCCAGTCTACAGAGCAGCCACTAGGTTATATACAAAGGCTATGCCCTAAGAAGAACAAGGTTGTCTTTCTAATGCTAAAGTTCTTACAACATGCAGGCACAATAAAGATAAATGGGGGAAGGTGGCAAGGGAGGCCCACCTGCGGGGCTGAGCAGCCATCACCATGTCGATAGTGTCCACGCCAATGCCCATGATATTGATCACAGTCTGTCCTGCTTCCGTATAGGCCAGGCTGCAGATGCAGAGAGACTGCAGACTGGGGGTATGACTGGAAGACAGACATGTTCTGAGTTACCGGGGAGCTGCCAAATTTACTACTGGAAGGAAAGGGTATTGTCCAAACCTAAACAATTGGACATTAGTGATACAGATCAGCTCTCGCTGCCAGAGGAAGCCACTCTGATTCCTTTCCTTAAATAGACCCTGAGAAACAATCTAAATGTCCATCAATTAATGGATATGCTTACTGAAATGAATCATTATTAATCCATACAATGGAATGCATGGAACCATTAACACAAGACAGATCTATATGCAGTGGCACAGAAATAAAAGGTACAGAGTTAGTACAAGCAGAGGAAAAAACCTAGAAGATACACATTAACTTGTTAATAGTCCTGTTTCCCTATGAACATGCATAATTTTTGTAAAGGTCATAAAAAAGGTCTGTGTGTGTGTGTGCGTGTGTACAATTTCACTGGGAACAACCTTGTTCCCATTTCATTGGCTCTTCTCTCTTCATAGGGAGAAAGGAGAAACAGCCTGGTGGAAAGCAAGTCAGAACCCAGGAGCACTGAGCTCTGGGCCTAACCAAGTTGAGTACTCTGGAAGAATGAGCTAGCTCTGCACAGCAGAAGCCTGTGTCTTCCCTTGCGGACTGGCAGCATCCGAGAGTACCGAGCTCTAGCAATCACCCGCCTCCTACCTGCTGTGCAGGTCTGTCTCATGACACAGGTTCAGTATTGCATGAATCAGCTCCAGGATCAGGCAACCTGGACTCCAGAAAAGACAGAGGAATGACGTGGCCTTGTGTGATGAACCTTATCCCAAGAGAGAAAAATCCAGGGAACCAGCAATTCCTCCCATCTTCCCTGCCCACGCTTTCCTTACCAATCTGTTCTCTCACTCCGTGGGAGTTGTACCGCCACTTGTGGTAACTCGGCAGCATCTCCTTCAGCACAAACATGACACAGGGCACCAGCCCTTGGCTCTGGGTACTACCAAGCTGCCCCTACAAGAAACCATGCTGTGAAGGTTTATGCCACTTAAAGGTAAGTCATTTTGTCACTAGAGATTTAACTCCAAAACCATAGGTCCAAATAGGTCCAAAGGAAATCTGGGCAAACCTTGGCCATCAGTGGAAAAAAAAAAAAAGAAACATCAGAATACTCTAGTTCAACTGAATCCAAGTTGTAGGTTTCTCTAGAACAGAGAAAGGGACTAAAAAGACCATTTGACAATGTCACAAAAGGCACCTACAAGAAAGAGAGGGATGAAGGCTAAATCTGAGCAGAAGAGAGGTCTATCTTAAACACAGAGGATATAGGACTGTTGATGATGGAGAATGCCAGTTTCACTGCCGTGATCACCAACCACCCCCAACCTCTACCCCATCACTCGGATATCAGAAAGGAGATCTGACGGTCCAGATTCTTTGTCCTAATATTACTTGTTACCATCAGCTTCCTTATCTTAAAAATGGGGCTTCTTTATATAAACATCAATATCCATATCCCTACCTCTGCATAGGATTGTTTCTATCTTTTTAAGCACTCACTGATTGACTGACTCCTGCAGGCAGGAAGTGTGCTGAGTATTTTGCATGTGTGGCCCTCGCAACAACTCCATGAGGCAGAGATATTTATCATCCCAGTTTAGAGAGGTTCTAAGAAATTCAATACTTGCCCAAGGTCATGCAGCTAGTAAGTGGTCAACCTGAAAAGTAAACCTAATTCTGACTCCAAAATCTATGCTACACAAGTATTTTTCAAAGAGAGCTGTGACCCATTAGTGGATTGTGAGATAACTTATTAGAAAACATCTGAGTGCATCTTGCATAATAAAAGTAGTGTTGCACTGTGAAACTCTGCTTTAGAAGTAAACATACAATGTGTATCCTGGGATATGATGTAATGTGTACATATTACCCTGGGCTCTGTCAAAATAGCTTGAGAGTTGCTGCATTATACCATACAGCCTCTGAGTATTAAATAAGTTAACACAGATAAAGCATCTACTACAGAATCTGGCACACAATAAATACTCAATACACAGAAAACTGTCATCACCATAACCTCAGGACAACTGGTCTAGCTGCAAACAAAATGACTACAGTAGCTGGGGGCAGGGAAACTATTTCAGATGCTTCTATCTGATTAGATTTTACCTTGACAAGAGTGGTGATCAAGCGCAGAAAGGCAACAGTGACTCCATACTCGCCCTGGGGCTGTTCACTATTCATCAAGAGGTTTCCATACCCTCCAGCATTCATCCCCTCAGCACTGGGAAAAGACAGAGAGGCAGAGGGAAAAAAAGGTTTCAAAAAATTATAATCACAGAGCATTCTTCTTATTATTTAGATGGCTTGGGCATAAAACAGGAAAGCTCTGCAAAGGAATTAATCAAATCTAGGCTATTTAATACCCAGGGTAAGCATTAAAGACTTTATTGATATACAACCTCAAAAGTGAAAAATCAAATAAACATGAGGAAAACATCCTCGTCTTGTAAGCAAAAGAAAGCAAGGAGAGAATGTTCAGGTAGTAAGATGGAGCCTGTGTATTAATAACTGGTCTACCAGGCAAGCTCGAGTGGCCATGAATCAAGGAAAAGTACAGAGTGACTATGGCTTAAAAAGGGGAAGTTGAGCCTCTGGATCCAGAAACCTCTGGACTCTCTAGACTGGAAAGTTAACTCCCACGTACCTAAAGTGAATGAGAAATACCTTTCTCTCTCTGTCTCTCTCTCTCAGGCTTTGAAGACTGTGAACCATCAGTGCTGGCCTAAGAGGAAAGCAGTCTCTGTGCCCCAAGTCCCATCACCTCTTTTGCCTTGCCCCCACTCATTTTCGGTGAGAGGGCTGAACAGACAAGGAGCAAACGGGCAGAGAAGCATCTTTAAAACTAACGAAGCTAGCTTAGATCTGAAATGTATATGGTACGCCCAGGGAATATACTCTAATCCCTAAGACCTGGCTCACCTAATCATCTGACTCATGTTGGAGACCTGGTGGGCCACGAAAGGTAAAAAGCCTGTGTGACGAAGATCAGTCCAGACCTGAGAAGGGAAAAGAAGAGTCAAATGTCCATGTGTCTTCAGGTATACACCAAGCGTGACGTTTTTCGGCTGTTAGGAAGACTTGGTGTCTCACCTTTGCTGGGTTCCGGGCAGCCAGAACGGTCAAGCAATTGACACAAGAAGCAATGACATCCACAGGCCGGGAGATCACGGTTGTTAACCTGGTTGGAGAACAGTGCACTGTACTCAGTAAAATGAATAATACGACTTGTTGCATCCCAAGTATTTTCCAGTTCTCTTCCCAAATCCCTCCTGGCAGCAGGGATGTGAAAACAGGAAAGCCCTCGGCTGGGGATAGATACCACACCAGGGCTGTCCACAGTGGAACATGTGCAGACTTTAGCCCAGCGGAGTTACCAGATACTGACCGCTGCAGCAGCATGTAGATGCGGGACGTGATGGGCAGGAGACAGTCTGCTATCGACAGGTCTGTACTGATGACCTTATGGACCAGATCAATGATGGGTCTGACCCGCTGGCAGTGCTGAATCACATCTGAGGGGGAAGGAAGCTTGTGATCTCAATGAAAACAATTCCTTTAAGATCACTGAGCAGTCTCTGAGACCCAGATGAACAAATTATGCTAATCACAATCTGGAAGGTTCTGAATCTTATCTTGAAATTCTCTATCTTCCAAATCCTCTAAGCATGTCCATTTTTCTTCCCACAGAGATGTCTCCCAAAGCTGACCTCACCTGCAGTGGAAACAACATGAAGCAGCATTTCAATCTCACAGGTGAAGAGGGTCCAGCTGCTATAAGAGTATTCCCAGCGTACCAGGTAGGCCCTATCGTCCAACATTACTTGGCCCACAGTGCCTTGAGGTATGCGAAGGTTGGTCTGACCCCCTAAGGAAGGGAGAGAGAGAAATTAGTCTAATAGGAAGAGGTGACTCCTATAACAGACAGCAATATTTAATCACTCAGAGATGCATAGTTTCTCTTCCTAGTATCCAACACTGCTACAGCTTTTTCCATTAAAAAGAAAAAGAAAAACAAAACCCCTCTCTTGTCATTGGGGAAGTGACTCTTTCCATGTGTCTGAAAAACAGCTGGGTGCAGAGTGGTTCTCCACTCAAATGATGACTATAGGAAGACCACCTTATGGGACAGTAGGTGCCTGGGTGACTGGGTAAGTCAGTAATGATGCCGAGATTAGGACAGTAAAGCTGTTACTCTTATACACTGCCAGTAGGAAAGGAAATTGCTACAACATTTTTCTACAACTTAATTTGACATTACCATTCAAAACTATTTATTATTGTTTTTAAATTGTGGTAAAAAATATATAAAATATACCATCTTAACCATTTTTAAGTGTTCAGTCCACTGGCATTAAGTACATTCACATGGTTATGCAACCATCACTACCATCCACCCAAAGAACCGTTTTCATCTTGCAAGACTGAAATTCTATACCCATTAACCAATAATTCTCCATTACCCCATCCCTCAGCCCCTGTGACCACCATTCTCCTTTTGTCTCTGTAAATCTGACTACTCTAAGTACCTCATATGAGTAGAACAGTGTTTGTTCTTTTGGGACTGTCTTATTTCATTTAGCATCGTGCCGTCAAGGTTCACCGTTGTTATAGCATGTGTCAGAATTCCTGTTCTCTTTCAGGCTGAATAATATTCCACATTTTGGCTCTTAGGAAGACTTGATGTCTCACCTATATATACCACATTTTTTAAAATGTTTCATCTGTCAGTGGACATGCATTTAAAAATTTTATTGTATATACCCTTTTACCCACAATCCCACTTTGGGGATTCTATATACTAAAAATAAAAGCACTAGTATATAAAGGTATATGTCCCCAAAGCAGCATTGTTTATAGTTGCAAAAACCTGACACAGCCTAAATGTCCTCTGGAAGGGAAAAGATAAAAAATTATGGGACATCAAGAATAATTACATAGTTACTAAAAAGAATGAGTCAGATCCACATATAATAAAATCAGTTTGCAGAATGAATTTTGAAAGAGCACAGAATGTGCAAAAGGACACACACCAAACTCTTAACGTTAATCATCTGATGGAGACAGGTCTAAAGAGAGATTAGCTTTTTAAGATGTATCTCTGCATTGTTTCCCTTGTTATAATGAACATGCATTATTTTTGAAGTAAAACAATCTAAAGATGGAAAAAAGTGAGAAACTAACTAATAATTTATTAGCAAATCAACAAGCACAGTGGAGAGGAGAAGGACCTGCTATAAAGGCATGCAAGTGAAGCATTAAAACAGCAGTAAGGTCCACACAGAGGCCATGGAAAAGAGACAGCTGAACCAGGGTCTGCCTATCTTACCAAGAGGGTAAAGGAGTTTGGGTGTTTGCCTCCGCCAGAGAGTTCCGTCTTCATGGGAGATCACATCATGGGGCTTGTGCTTATAAAGTTCATTGTAGAAAGACATCTTATCCAAGAAACTATACACCTGCCAACACACAGAAAAAAAAACTCAGCCACACATTTACCAGGGGGACATTTAAGGGGTCTTTCCCATCTGCTTTTCTGCTCTTTCAGCCAGACTATGTGGTCAGCCAGACTGTGCTGACTCTCAAACTTCTTACAAACCCATCCCTGTGACTCTTCTTAGACTTGCCTCTGCACTCCTTGTCAAATCCTTATTATTCTTTAACACCCAAGTCAAGGCCCCCCTCACTCCACACAGAGTTGCCTCTCCTGAACAGTATGGTCTTTACCACTCAGATGACATTAGTTACATACCACCTGGCTTTATTACTTATTTCTTAGACCCCTTACTCTCTTCCATCTAGATACTAAGGGACTTCACATTTTGTCTCACTCCCAAAATATCTACAATAGGTACTTAATAAAAAGATTTAAATTTAATTTTATAGAACTGATGCACTATCTTTGACATTTTTCATTCAACCTCAGACTAATTCTTGCCATGGCAATGAAATTTCAATGTGGAAAGCAAAAAGGATTCCTAAAAAACATCTCCTACTCTATTTAGGCATCTAACTGAATAACGTACCTTCTTGGCAGTAGACTTCCCTGATACGAGGGCTTGTAGCAATTGCAGGAGTGGGGAGAGGAGATGGGGAAACATTCCACATACACTGTCCAGAATGATCCCAAGACCAGAGGTTGGCTCCTATGATGGAAGGGTAGAAGTCACCGACCTTCACATTATCCACGGATTAACACATCTCTGAACTGCCCAGCAATCATAAGGAAGAGTAAAATTAATCCTTTCCTTTAGGCAGACATCATTCCTCTCTAATAATTTAAGACTTCCACGTTTCCACTGAAAAAGGCTATCAACAACTGATTGAGTCAGGACCTGAGGAAAGACTACTGCTGCCTCCAGTGACCTCTGCCGTGCTCTCCATAGGAAAACACCATTCACCTGTGCATGACCTGTTTCCACTAATGTGAAAAGCACCCACAACATGTCAGCAGATAGCACCAAACACACGAGCAACACATCCTCAACCTGAATATTGCTTCCCACCGGATTCCCCCTGGAACACTGATTCTGTAAGACTGGATAGCATCTCAGGAAAAAGAGAATAAGATACAAAGGCAAATCAGTCAGGCCACAGTTTAAGGGAAAACAGATTTATTCATTAGCTGGACCTTGAGGCTTGAGGCCGTCAATGGTAAGACTAAGTACTGGTGAGAAACTGTTCTCTCCAAAGCCATATTCTTACTCTAAACCTGTTACAATATTCTGAAATCTCTTAAGACACAATTACAATCGCCCAGTGGTACGTTCAGGAGTTAATAGCACTACTGGTGCCTGAGTCTCTCAATGTAAAAAAAGACTTGATGGGTAGGAGAGAGAACACACTGGTTAATAATGTGGACTAGGGACTCAAGTCAGACAGAACTAGATCTTGATCCTGACTGTCTAGCTGTGACTAGCTTGGGCAAATCACTTCACATCTCCGAGCATCACATTTCCTCACACGCAAAATGGTGATGATAATAATACTACCCAATCCATAGATTTTTGTATAGATTATATGAGAAAATAGACTTAAAAGCTTAGTATAAGACCTATCGCAAAGTAAGTGTTTAATAAATTCTTCTGCTACAGAGAATACCGTAGCATGGCTCCCTCTGACATACTTACTGTTCCCCAGAACAGTTCTGGAAGAGAAGGGTCTGCCAGGACTTCACATGCTGTGTCGATTACATCCTGTTGGGGAGGGAAAAAGAAAATGCTTATTTTCCCTAGTTGAACCAGTCCATCTTTTTTTAACTGTTAAAATAAAAACATGAATAATACCTTCATATAGTATGTCAGAAAGAATTCTGGGATTAAAAAGTAAGAGATGGGGCTTCCCTGGTGGCGCAGTGGTTGAGAGTCAGGCTGCCGATGCAGGGGACACGGGTTCGTGCCCCGGTCCGGGAGGATCCCACATGCTGCAGGGCGGCTGGGCCCGTGAGCCATGGCCGCTAAGCCTGCGCGTCTGGAGCCTGTGCTCCGCAACGAGAGAGGCCGCAGCGGTGAGAGGCCCGTGTACCGCATAAAAAAAAAAAAAAGTAAGGGATGTAATCTTAATCTGTTGTATGATGTTAGGCAAATTAACCTTTCTGAACTTCAAATTCTAAAATGGTGAAACTATTATCTGCTTCACAGTGTTGTCATAGGATTAAATGAGATAATGTACGAGAAAATGAACTGTAAAGTTTAAAACGCCATGTAAATGTGAGGTACTACTAGATTCAGCTAAACTATGCTCCTAGAGGTCAAGAATAACGCCTTTTTAAATTTTTCATCCCCAGCACCTGGCACAGAGTTTGGCACACACTGGGAATCTAGTGAAGGCTTATGAAATGATTTATTGAAAAAATTCCAAGTACTAGGACACCTGTAACCCCAAAATGTTAACACCAATCCTCCAGGCATATAGTAGGGTCCAAATGTGACCAGAATTTTGGCAAAGGACACAAAGCTTGTTCTATGCTCCTAGAGCTTTGGAAATTGAGTCTTTCAATTAACACCAATTTCTTTTCTCTCCAACGATAAGAAATATTCATTTTCATCAACTTAATCAATTTCTTCAATTTCCAAAATAAGTCACTCATCGTAAATGAATAAAATGACTTAGTTATAAAGAACTCCTCAAATATCATTTCCCACTGAAAGGAACCAGGGCTCCTTGGAGAAATGGCAGATTCCAAGTCTGGGGCAAGAATCTTCTAAGATAATCCTGCAAGATTTTGTCATATCAGAAAGGAACAGAGCTATCAAAATGTGTAAGAGAAATGTCAAACAGATTCAGAAGCTAATCTGAAAAAGCTCTTACTGGCCAAAGATGGGGCAACCTGAGCCTAAGAATACTAACTGCAGAAAAACAACAGACAAAAAAAAAATGAGAAAAGAATAATGACTGCAATGAATTAAAACACAGCTAATATGTTTAAATCCATGAGTTCACAATGCCATGTAAAAAATAAACCTCAGTAGCCAACTTGGGATGCTACTAAGGATGCTAGGGAAAAGTGGTAAATATAGGAAAAGAAGCATGTATAGTACTCTATACCAGAGTATCAAATAGTTAACAAGAGAGAATTTCTTTTTTTTAATTGAGAAATAATTGAAAGATAACATTATATTAGTTTTAGGTGCACAAGATAATGATTTGATATTTGTATATATGGTGAAACAAATTTCTTTTCTATAGCAATGTTCCAACCAGTAAACAAAAGAGGAGAGATAGAGTCAGAATAGTGCCATTTCGTAACGCCTAAGGAACTAATGGATCTAGACAATGATGTGTCTTGTGATTACCATAGTGGACAGCACAACTATAGACTAAAAGAAATTTGACAGACTTATCAACCAATAATGTACATATCTTATTTATTTAGATCCTGACACAAACTTATGATAAACTTATGACATTTATCATTAGAAATTTGAACCTGCCTTGATTATTTGAAGATTTTTTTTTTAGATATAATGGTTGTGAAATTTTACTAAAATATTCATATTTACTAAATGATGTCTGGGATTTGCTTCAAAATAACCAAGGAGGAAAGGGGCAGAAATGAATAAGATCAGCTGTGCATTGATAATTTGGAAGCTGGTGATGGGATCATTAGACAATTTTTGTCTCCTTTGGAATAACTGAAATATTTCATTTTAAAAAATATTGCACAAGAATATTAATTAGCATCCACAGCTGTTTGGGACAGGTGCACTACAGAGTAAAAAAAATAGGTTACAAAACAGTATATACATTGTGATTCCATTTCTAGAGAATTATTGTATTTTTATATTTGGAAGGGAACACATCAAAATGTTAACATATGTTATACTGCAAGGTGGGATTATAGTTTTTTCTTTTTATCAGCACTTTCTAATTTTTTAATCATTAATATGCATCATTTTTATAATATGATAAGTGGAAAACAACAATGAACAAATCATACTTGAAGTAAATGGGTCTGTGTTATATCAGCTTCAAAGGGGTATCTTAGGAAGATGATTGCAAAGTGGGGCAGTGTAGACAGTCTCATGAAAGCCAGACACTGACCTGCTGATTGCCCAGTGTGTGCAGCTCCAGCGAGGTCAGAACAAAAGAAAGGAGTCCATAGACACACATGCACGCGGTGCTAGTGGTACACTGTAATGACAAAGGAGTCAGTGGGTAATTCTGAGTAACACCACTCTTTTCTAGACTCAGCACAATCCCATCACATTAATATAGTCTCTGTAAACAAATGGGAAGAGAACCTGAGGCTTCACAATTCCTAATTTAGTCCCAAGATCAGGAAGACAAAGGGAGAAAAGAGAAAGCAGGAACCATAAATATTACAACATAGTCAAGAATAACATCAAAAAGGAACCATTTTCTAATTGATCAAAGTTTTTGTGGGGAAGAAAACCACCTCCAGCCTACGAAAAGGATAGAGTCTCTATGTGCTGGTATGAATGATGCAGCTGCCTGAACTGTCACCGAGATAAATCAACCAGTGCCAACAAGTTGGCTGAGGCTTCCTTTAGCATGTCAAAACAAGCTGATTAAACTGTGTCACTCAAATTAAGTCCCAACACACAAGACTCAAGAGAATTTCTAATTCATCCTGTACAGTTGAATGAATAAGCTCCCCAAAAAGATTTCTCCAGTCATTATGACCAAAGCTATCTTCTAAGAGATACTAAGTGGCACAGCATAACATACTGGCAAAGAGTCAGACATAGTTCAAACTGTATCCACCATTTACTGCCAATTTGTTTCTGTGGGCAAATTCCATCTCCCTCAGTCTCAATTTCCTAATGTGTAAAATAGGATGATAAGCCCTAGTGCACAGTATTTTAAGGATGGAACAAGATATTGTACAGAAAGTGCCAAGCACGTCTGTCACAGTAAATGCTCTATAAAGGTTAGTTACAAAACTATTTTCATTATCCATGTCCTTGACAATTACTATTATTATTATCATGACTCATTAATGAGCTTCTGCCTCGCTCTTTGCCCACTCTCATGCTCAAACACCAATAGCCCGAGCCTCACATCATTTCCCCCACTGGCCAGTGAGCGGAGTAGTCGGGTCAAATACTGAAATACGTTCAGCTGGATGGCTGTGCCACCTATCTTCCGGACAACACTGCTTGTCTCTTCTGGATTCAGGGTGTGACGGAGGAGAGCCCAAGCCAAAAGCACTGGGGTGTGATGTGGAATGTCCCCGAAGGTCAACATCAAACGGTCCATATCCTAATGAAAAGAGAAAACAATGCCTGTGTCACTTAACAGAAAGGGTCAAGACCCTTCCAGAGGATCCTTCACCATGCTTAATAAGTCTTCCATTCATCCTCAGTGGCCCCTCTCTCCCATTCTGACATTTTACTCTTCCCAAGCCACAGCCACTTCATTACTAGACCCCTCAATTACTCTTCCCTTTACCCACAGTCTTCTCTCTTGATTTTAAGTAGTATTAAGATTATAACATACATGTTCAAATAGAGACTCCTTAGAAAATTTCCCTGATCCTTCTAGAACTTTCTCAGATCTCTCCTCTTTTTCTATCTTTCTGACCATCCCATCTCATGTTCTTCCCCTTTCCTCTTCTTTCACAGGCTACATGAATGCAGATAACAGCCAAGGTTCTGTCCTTGGGCCTCTTTTGTCATTATATCATCTCCCTGAGTCACTCTACTTGTTCTCACAGATTCAACTCTCACCTCTGTGAAAATAACTAACAAATCTGAGACTTCTTCCAGATCCAATTAACTTCTTAACAATGTAGAACCACAAATTCCACAATAAGGAAAATTGTATGTGGCAGTATAGTTGAGTGGTTAAAAACTTACTACTAACTACAAACCATCTGAAAAAATTAAGAAGCTGCTCCAAGTTCACCTGACAAATAAGCCCGTCCTGGGCAAACTGGTGCAGTTCTCTTCTGTCATCCAAAGCACACTTATGCAAGGATTCAATATCCATGCCTTCCACCAGGATAAGGGCACTGAAGTAGCTGGAAAGAAAAATATCATGGTGTCATACATGCTACTCAGAAACTCAATGGAGACTAAGGTGAAATGTAAGACACTTTAGTGTCAAAAAGGTTGAGTTATTTTACATTCTTTTTTCATACCTTAGTATGAAAAAGAATGTACTTCTAAATGTACTTCTAAATCCAATATGTGTTTTACAATTCCAGCACATCTCAATTTGACCAGCCATATTTTATTTTTTTGGCTGCACCACTCAGCTGTGGAATCTTAGTTCCCCAACCAGGGATTGAACCCAGGCTCTCAGCAGTGAAAGCGCAGAGTCCTAACCACTGGACCACCAGGGAATTCCCATGACCAGTCATATTTTATTTTTTAGTTTTTATTTATTATTTATTTTGGCCGCATTGCGCAGCATGTGGGATCTTAGTTCCCCGACCAGAGATCGAACCCGCACCCTCTGAAGTGGAAGCTCAAAATCTTAACCTCTGGACCATCAGGGAAGTCCACCAGCCATATTTTAAATGCTTGGTAGGCTCATGTGGCTTCTGCCTATCAAAGCACAGATCTAGTACTGAAGGTTTCTACAGCCACCAATTACATCTAGGCCAGATCAAATGTCTCAATGGTCAAGTGTGTATTTTTTTTTAATATTTTATTTATTTATTTTTGGCTGTGTTGGGTCTTCGTTGCTGCTCACGGGCTTTCTCTAGTTGCAGCAAGCGGGGGCTACTCTTCGTTGTGGTGCACAGGCTTCTCATCGCGGTGGCTTCTCTTATTGCAGAGCACAGGCTCTAGGCGCGTGGGCTTCAGTAGTTGTGGCGTGCAGGCTCAGTAGTTGTGGTGCATGGATTTAGTTGCTCCATGGCATGTGGGATCTTCCTGGAGCACGGCTCGAACCCGTGTCCCCTCTATTGGCAGGTGGATTCTTAACCACTGTGCCACGAGGGAAGTCTGTCAAGTGTGTACTTTTGTTCACAGAGGAAACAGGCCTCAAAATGTGGATATACCCATTTCCATAAAATTCAAAGTACATAGACTATGACGTCAAAGAGGGCAGGGAATACATCTCCCCTATTTATCACTGTCTTCTTGGCATTTGCACAGTGCCTGGTCTACAACAGTTGCTCAACGAATTTTTTGTAGAACGAAAGGATGAACTATTAGATGAAAACAGTAAGTAAAAGAATAGAATGTGATACTTATTTTGAGAAGATATCCCTCTCAATCCAAGTCTTCACTCCCTGAATGACCTAGAACATGGTAGTATGCCCATCTATTTCCCCACCCATTAAGTGAAAAGTATACCTAGCCCCCCCCTTCACCCATTCACAGGACCACTCTAATATCAATGCTCTAAACTCTAAACATTGTACAAGTTCTGAGACCTCAATTCAGACTTACCCAATCCGATCCACAAAAGGATCCATGGTCTCATCTACCAGGTGCCTGTTAGTCTGCCTACTACCAAATCCTTGCTCTTTAAACATCTTGGTTAATACCAATAGGTCAGTAGGTGCCATCTCAAAGTATGCATGATAAAGGAAAATAATTTCTAGCAGCATGGATTGCTCCCGAAGGCACTGAACAAACCAGCGAGACACCTGGCGCTCAGTCTGCACAACCAATGAAGAAAAATGGGAGAGAAATAAAGTCAGATTTTAAAACACATTTAAATTCTTCGAGTTATTTTTATTAGGTAAAACATGTATAAAAATAAGATTAAAAAAAAGTATCCCCTCCCTACAATTCCTATTGCCCAGTCATCCAAATCTATCCCCAGAGGCAACCACTGTTAGAGGTTTTTATCTTTCCTTCCAATAATATACCACACACATTCATTCATTCCGACTAGTAGTTGCTGGGGGCCAGGGGTCACAGACTAACTGCAAACTTACTGGATAGACAGAAATGTTCTATCAATATATACTAATCATGAAGGTGGTTACTGCATATAACTATATACAACTGCCAAATTCAAACTGTACACTTAAAATGAATGAATTTTACTGGATGTAAATTATATCTGAATAAAGCTGAGGGACGCTACAGATGTGTCATTTACACAGTCATTTCATGTAAGTGTGAATGTATCTATAGGATAAACTCTTAAAGTGGAACTACTAGGTCAAGAAATATGTGCTTTTCAATTTTTAGATATTGTCATAATGTTTTCCATTAAAAAGTATACAAATTCAAACAGCAAAGTATGAGTGCCCATTATCCCATCCCTTGGATGTGAGTTTTGTCATGTAAATATGTATTTCATTTGCCTGTTTTTCTGTTCGGTTTTGCTTATTGACTTACAGGTGTTCTTTCTATTTCAAGAACCCTTTAGGCTATGAGTTTGTCTTTTGACTTTGCTTATAGCACTATTTTTGTTTTTTTGCCTTGTAAAAGTTTTTGATTTGATGTTGCCAGGTTTATCTTTTCTTTTTTCTTTTATGGCTTCTGAGTTTTACTTTATTTTTATTTATTTATCTATTTTGGCCACATGGCACTTAGTGCTCTGACCAGGGATCTTAGTTCCCCGACCCGGGATGGAACCCGTGCCCCGTGCAGTGGAAGCACGGAGTCTTAACCACTGGACCGCCAGGGAAGTCCTGTGTTTTACTTTAAAAAGTCTTCTCCAATCCAAAAAAATAAAAACAAAACTACCTCCCATGTGTCTTCTAGTATTTTTATAGTTGAATTTTAAAAATTTAAATCATTGATATCTCTCTGATTTTCTTCTGGTAGAAGGAATGAGACAGAGATACAGTTTGATTTTTCTCCAGATGGCTACCCAGTAGTTCCAACACCATTTACTGAAAAACCCAACATTTCCCCATTAATTTGAAATGCCACCTTTATCATACACTAATTCCCTATCAGCATTTGGTCTACACTAGACTTTCTACTATGTGCTATTCATCAGTCTATTTATTCATGTACCAATGCCATGCTTTAAATTATTTTAGTCTTACTATCTAATAAAGCTTATCTTCCTTTCTGAAAAACTTCCTGGCTATTCTTATTTATTTTTCAAATGAATTTTAGAACCAGCTTGTCTAGTTCCAAAATAAACGGCAAAGCAAATACTTGTTAGTATTTTTTCTAGGATCACAGTAAATTTATAGATTAAAATAAGAAGGACTGACACTTGGTGCTGAGTCTTTATTTTCAAGAAGGCACCATGCCTTTCCATTTGATTATGACTGTTTATATCCCTTTAGCATTTTAAAGTTCCCTTCATTTAGATTTTGGATTATAGTAAGCTTATTCCTGAGAAATTTATGCTTTTGTTGCTATTACAAGTGAGCTCCTTTCTTCTATTAAGTATTTTAAAGAGCTACTGTCTGTATTTTGGTTGAATTGTTTTAATAAACATAATAATAATTTCAAAACAAAAAAGGTCATGTTCTAATCTATAAATGCACATTGGTTTAAGGTTTAGGATAAAACAATTAGACTAGTGTCACAGACTTAATAGATAATGATAATAAAGAAGATGAAATCTTGGGTTTAGAGTTTCATTAACCACTAAGAGAATATTTCAGGTAAGAAAAAAAGTAAATTAACTGGAGAGACAAAGTCAAGGGGAAGGTCCAAATTAAATACCATTAGTTAAAGTCAATGTTTTGATTCATATCACATGTTTAAACTATTCTAAAGAATGACAATTTATAAATGTTTTAAGTTCATAGGTGAATAAATAATTTCACCTAGAGCTCTATGAGCAGATATACAATTCTCCCGAGCGTTACAGGAGGGCCCAATAACCACATACCATGAGGTTTCCATGTGTCTCCCATGTTGGTGCTTCAGTTTTATAAAGCTCTTCAAATTGCTGTCTATATTTTGTAACTAGTTCCTTTTCCAATTTATCAACACAGTCTGCATATTCAACCTTAAAAAAAAATCCAAAACAGTAACTTATATGTTGAGTAAAAGGTAAATATTCAAATGAACAGAAATATGAATAAATTATAAAAAGGATTGAATTTTACAGGGTAAAGAGAAACAAGAGGACTAAATGGGCTTACCCTATAGGGGTGTCTTTCATCTTGGAAATAAGTGAGAAGGTGTAAGACACAACGAAGAATATATGTTCTTTCTTCATAGTAATAATCTGCAATCTGGGAAGAACCCAAAGATTCAAAATCAGTTACTCACCTTTGCATGGAAGATATTCAATTTTAAATTTATTGATTAAAAAATCACTTAAAGATGTGAATGGGGGACTTCCCTGGTGGCGCAGTGGTTAAGAATCCACCTGCCAATGCCGGGGACACGGGTTCGGGCCCTGGTCTGGGAAGATCCCACATGCTGCGGAGCAACTAAGCCGGTGTGCTACAACTACTGAGCCTGCACTCTAGAGCCCGTGAGCCCAAACTACTGAAGCCCGCACGCCACAACTAGTGAAGCCCACATGCAGAGAGCCCGTGCTCCGCAACAAAGAGAAGCCACTGCAACGAGAAGCCCACGCACTGCAACAGAGTAGCCCCTGCTCGCCGCAGCTAGAGAAAGCCCACGCACAACAATGAAGACCTAATGCAGACAAAAATAAATTAATTAATTAAAAAAAAAAAGATGTGAATGGAAAAATTAGATCTGTATAAACAATCACAGAAATGGAAACAGTGTTAGGCCAAAAGAAAGCAAAAGACCTTCATGAACTAGGATACAAGTAAAGTTATACAAGATAAAAGGAATTATTTAAAAATATAAACAAGTTTTCTAGCATGACTTCTCAGTTGGGCATTCAAGTAATAAACTGACTATAAACTGACAGGCCAGGGACTTCCCTGGTGGTCCAGTGGTTAAGAATCCGTCTTGCAATGTAGGGGATGCCAGTTTGATCCCTGGTCAGGGAACTAAGACCCCACATGCCACGGGGCAACTAAACCCACACGCTGCAATTACAGAGCCCACACGCTCTGAAGCCCACAAGCCACTAGAGAGCCCATGTGCTGCAACTAAGACCCAATGCAGGGCTTCCCTGGTGGCGCAGCGGTTAAGGATCCACCTGCCAATGCAGGGGACACAGGTTCAAACCCTGGTCCTGGAAGATTCCACATGCTGCGGAGCAACTAAGCCCGTGCGCCACAACTACTGAGCCTGCGCTCTAGAGCCCATGCTCCACAATGAGAGGCCGCTGTAATGAGAAGCCCGCGCACAGCAATGAAGAGTAGCCCCCACTCGCTGCAACTAGAGAAAGCCTGCGTGAAGCAACAAAGATCCAACTCAGTCAAAAATAAATAAATAAATTTATTTTTTAAAAAAAAAGACCCAAGGCAGCCAATAAATAAATAAATATTTTAAAATAAATAAATAAACTGACAGGCCAAATACATGAAAGCAAATATAAAAATACCATTAGTATATGTCCTAATTGCTTGTAACTGATGTACCCAGTTCTCACTAAATACCAAATAGGAAACTACTTCAGAAGTCATGGTCAAATTCCATGTTAAAATGAGATCCTATGCCCACTCTCACCAGTTCTATTCAACACAGTATTAGAAGTCCTAGCCACAGCAATCAGGGAAGAAAAAGAAAAGGTATCCAAATTGGAAGAAAAGAGGTGAAATTGCCATCACATGCAGATAACATAGAAAACCCTAAAGATTCCACACAAAAACTACTAGAACTGATAAACAAATTCAGCAAGGTAGCAGGATACAAGATTAACATACAGAAATCTGCTGTGTTTCTTTACAATAACAATAAAATATCATAAAGGGAAAGTAAAAAATAATCCCTTTTAAAATCAAATCTAGATAATCAACAACGACCTACTGTATAGCACAAGGAATTCTATTCAATATTCTGTAAAAACCTATATGCGAAAAGAATCTGAAAAAGAATGGATACATGTATATGTAAAACTGAATCACTTTGCTGTACACCTGAAACTAACACAACATTGTAAGTCAACTATACTCCAAAATAAAATAAAAATTTTTTAGAAAGGAAAAAAAAAGAAAATCACACCAAAAAAAACAAAAACAAAAAACTTAGGAACAAACCTGACCAAAGAGGTGAAAAACTTATATGCTGAGAACTATAAAATGTAAAATACTGATAAAGGAAATTGAAGATGATTCAAAGAAATGGAAAGATATCCCACGCTCTTGAACTGGAAGAATTAATATTGTTAAAATAGCCAGACTACCCAAAGCAATCTACAGATTTAATGCGATCCCTATCAAATTACCCATGACATTTTTCACAGAACTAGAACAAATAATCCTAAAATTTATATGGAACCATAAAAGACCCAGAACTGCCAAAGCAATCCTGAGGAAAAAAAACAAAGCTGGAGGCATAACCCTCCCAGACTTCAGACAATACTACAAAGCTACAGTAATCAAAACAGCGTAGTATTAGCACAAAAATAGACATATGGGGACTTCCCTGATGATCCAGTGGTTAAGACTCCACACTTGCAGGGGGCGCGGGTTCGACCCCCGGTCAGGGAAGTTCCGCACGCCATATGGTGCGGTCAAAAAAAAAAAACAGACATATGGATCAATGGAACAGAATAGAGAGCCCAGAAATAAACCCACACACCTACAGTCAATTAATCTTTGAAAAAGGAGGCAAGAATACACAATGAAAAAAAGATAGTCTCTTCAGTAAGTAGTGCTGGGAAAGCTGAACAGCCACATGTAAATCAAGGTCAAAGATACAACACTTCCTCACACCATACACAAAAATAAACTCAAAATGCCTTAAAGACTTGAATATAAAACATGATACTATAAAACTCCTAGAAGAGAACAAAGGCAAAACATTCTCTGACATAAATCATAGCATGTTTTCTTAGGTCAGTCTCCCAAGGCAATAGAAATAAAAGCAAAAATAAACAAATGGGACCTAATCAAACTTACAAGCTTTTGCACAGCAAAGAAAATCATAAAACAAAAATACAACTTTGGGGGTGGGGGGAGATAAAGAAAGAAAGATAAAGAAATTTAAAACTTCAAATTAATCCTACTGCATTTAAAAAAGCCAGCAATGCTCAGAACATGGTCAAGAATCTGTTGCCCAATTTTACATCAAAGAATGGAAATGGTGACTAGCACTGACCTTCAGGATTAAGGCCTGGCTCTGCCTCTCATCTTGCAGTACCGTCTGAAAGAAAAAAGAACAAAGAGCCATCTTATTAGCAAAATCAATTAATAAAGAAAAAGGTAAACATCTTTACCTTACCCTTCAAGATTATAATTGCCCGTTCATTTCTGGATACATTTTTTTACCTAAGTGTATCCAAGTCTGTGCTCAAATCCCTGCCCCTCTCCTCTGGCCTCAAGTTCCTCATATATAAAATCAGGGGCTGGAAAGGCTAGATGTTGTCTCAGGTCCTTTTCAGTTCTGACATCCTGCGATTCTATGATTAACATGTCAGTCTTTGACCTCTCGGCCCCTCCAAGTCTGAGGACAGACCTCGACTTAAGCATATGTTTTTTAAAGGCTTTACAAAGTCTTTCCTGAGAATGGCTGTATCTGATCACCTATCTCTGTTGCAGAGAACTGGCACCAAAATCCTGAATTATCTAAAACCAACCAGGAAAAGGATAAAGGTAGGAGAAGGGAGCTGGACATAACTACAAACCTTTAGTGAGTCCCGAGTACCTCTGTAATCCTCTTGAAGGTAACACTGGAGTAATTGCACACTCTGTTCTTCATCAAGACCCTGAAAACAGAGGTTACAAGGGAGGAACAGCCACCTCAGGTCAGAAACCACAAAGAGCACGCAAAGCAATCTAAAGATTTGTTCTCTAGAATGAACACGGAACTTGAATAAACAAAAATTATTTTAAAAGATTTCACACAACATAATTTTAACCCAAATAGGAGAAAAAAGGAGCAGCCACTGACATGTAATTTACATGCCAGTTAAACTTACATGTCAAAAACAACTGTGCTTATTCACCAAGAACATTAATATAGCAGCAGGCATGATCTGGGTTTCCAAAATGAAAAGGAAACAGCTACATAATTAAATACAATCTAGGCGACTTAAAGAACACCCCAAGTATGCTGAAGAAAACTCTATGATATGCAGTAAACAGGGTCAGGCAACTTGACTTGTGGCTTTTAGCAAGAAGAGTTGCAACTTGGGCATTTCTGAAATATAATATGCTCAGTTTAATCTCTAAAACTGAAATAAACTGAATTTTCACTAACAATCACTAACAACAAAACCACACATACCCACCCTGCAGGTAATAAACAGCCAGTGCTAATTTTTACTCACCAAAAACTTGCTGATTCTTAAACCCAGTTCCTTCAGTGGTGAAGCTACATCTTTATTAGCTTTCACTTTTTCAGCTGAATTTGGACTATGAAAAGAACAGTGAATCATTTCCTCATTCTCAATGACCCTCTAGGGGTTTAAAACAAAAATATTAAAGATATTTTTACCACAGACCTTTTTCTGCCTTTTAGGTGCCTATAAAATACACATACATGCGCGCGCACAGACACACACACACACACAAGCTCACCTCTACAGACTTTACAACACAAAGCTATGTCTAAGTAATAAATACAGTATACGTCTGTTACAAACTATAGTTATAACTATATTATTTGTAGATCTACTTAGTTACATTAATTATTTTTGATCCTTATAACTAGCCTGGAAGGTAAACATTACTATCCCCATTTTACAAATGGAATCACCAACACTTAGAAAGAGTAAATAACTTACCAAAAATCCCACAGCTAATAAAAAGTTGAGGTGAAATTTAAAACCAGGTCTGTTAGTATACGTATATATATTGTCTATGTACACTCAGAAGGCCTAGAAGCTATGACATTCCAGTAGCAGCACGCACACCCAGCACCCAGATCTTTATTTCTAATACCATTCTCTAACAAAAGGTATCGGGACTCCTTGGAGAAATGGCTGATTCTAGAGCTGGGGTGGGGAAAATACCAGATGAGCTTGGAGCATCTTGTAATGCCAGAAAGTAAGAATTTACTCAGAAAACAAAAGCATCGGGACATGTCAAAACCTCAAACAATGCCCAATGGCCAAAGCTGGAACAAAGTAAAAACAAAGTATGAAATATACATGAGTCCATAATGATTTAAATAAATGAATGAATAAATATATATATAAATAAATGGGGAAGAAGGGAAAAATCTTCCTTACAGAAGGAGTTCCAGTAACACACATATATGCTACCCCCTTCAGGAGGTAGTTTAATTTCACTACACCCACACACTGAAAGCGGGCTATACTGAGTGACTCACTTCCGAAAAATAGAGTAGGGAAAGAGAAAAGAGTGACTTTACAGAAGAGATACTTGGCAAATGCTACCTTACCCAAGTGAGCAAGGTTAATATCACCAGTGACTTCATGTGGATAACATGTATCCTCTGCCATGATGTGATAAGAATGGTACTTCACCTCAGTGTGAAGTACCCACAACCCACAACCTCAATCTAATAATGAAAAAAAAAAAAATCAGACTTCCAAATTGACGGTATTCTACTACAAAATACTTGACCAGTCTTCCTCAAAACTATTCAAGGTCATGAAAACCAAGGAAAGACTGAGATACTGTCACAGCTAACAGCTAAGGAGACATGACAACTAAATGCAATATGATACCCTGGGCTGAATCCTGGAACAGAAAGAGAACATTAAAAAAAAAGTTAAAAATGTTTAAAAATCTGTGTTAAATTCAAATTAAGCCTGCAGTTTAAAAAAAAAAAAGTCTGTCAGACTTTAAAATCCCATGCTACTACAAAAGGAACTTTTGTCTTTAAAAAAAGAAATTCATACCACAAATGCCCATTCTGTGAACTAAAGCATATTGTTGTTGGATTTTTTCTTTTTTTTTAGAGAGACTCTCACATTTCACAGAAAATCCACAACACAAAGGCTAGTATAAAGTTAAACAATAAGATCTGAAAGAGGCAACACAGAATGATGATTAAGAACACAGACACTGGAGTAAGACTGCCAGGTTCGAATCCTGGTTCTACCACTTACTAGCTGTGTGACCTTGGGCAAGTTACTTAACCTCTTTGTGCCTCAGTTTCCCCATCTGTAAAATGGAAACAATAATAATAAAAATACCTACATGTGATAACATAGTGCTTATATTCTTTTTTCAAGTCCATATATTCTGGATACATAGTAAAGTATTTACAGATAAAACAACATGATGCCTGGGAGTTACTTCAAAATAATTATGGGGGAAGGGTTAACAGATGATCAAAAAAAGAAAGTTCTTCACTAACCTAAGAGAATGAAGATGGAAGGCAAAGATGTAATAAAATCAACAGGTGTTCAGAAGTAGAAGGGAAATGAGGGCAGCTTGAGAACTATGATGCATAATAGAATGAGAGCTGGACTAGGAATTAAGATAAAAGAGTCTTCTTTTTTAACCACTTTCTATTTTATTATTGTTCTTTTCCACTGCCGAGCAAAAAAAATCTATATATTCAAACAAAGAACAAAATAGGGCTTCCCTAGTGGTGCAGTGGTTGAGAGTCCACCTGCCGATGCAGGGGACACGGATTCGTGCCCCGGTCCGGGAAGATCCCACATGCCGCAGAGCGGCTGGGCCCGTGAGCCATGGCCGCTGAGCCTGTGTGTCCAGAGCCTGTGCTCCGCAACGGGAGAGGCCACAACAGTGAGAGGCCCGCGTACCGCAAAAAAAAAAAAAAGAACAAAAATAGTACCTATCTCAAAGGGCTGTCGTGAGGATTAAATAACTTACCGTAAGTCTACTGCTTACAGCAGTAACTGGTACATAGCAAAATATACATGAGTGTCAGCTGCTATTTTGTGTCAGCATTGTTCACTGCTATATCCTAGCATTTGGTGCTGACGGTCTCTCACACAAACATGATGGACTGAAATAAGTATTAGGAATCTTAATTGAGTATTTAATAAATCCTCATCCCTGGATACTAGGGTTATACAACGGATTCAACAATACTGTATTTCCAGAAGGAATTTCCTTTTCTTCAACAGAGAGAAAAAAATGTCCCCTACTCTTTTTCCCTGGTTAGCCAAGTTATATACCCTCTGATCTAACTAACCCAGTAATATCACAGAATCCTACATGAGGGTGGTTTCATCTATGTCAGGTTCCTCAGGGGAATTACTCAAATGAGACCCACAGAATAGCCATACCTGGGAGGTTTATAGTAAGAAAGCCCTTCTAACAGCCGCTGCCAATGTTTATTCAGCTCTGCCTCAATCTGATTCTGGAAAAGAAGAAGGAAATTATACAAATGCAATTTTAATCAGATTCCAGGATCACACTGAGGATAACATATTCCTTTGAGTCTTTTTAACATGCATTTTTCCCCACAGTTGAAATAATTTTGGATATAGAATTCTGTAGCCTGCTTTTCTTTGCTTAACATTCTAACATAATGATTTAACCTTATTATGAAAATCTTGATAAACATCCTTTCTAGTGGTTGCATAATATTTTATCAAGTGGCTAGATCATGATTTATTTACCATTCTTCTAATGTTAGATACATTTAAGCTGGCTATAATTCTTTATTTATATGAATAACACTATGGTAAAGAGCTTTGTGCCCAAAACAATTTCTTTCTTTTAAAATATATTCTCAGACATGGAATTATCTGATGAAGGCATATCAAAAAATGTTAAGGCTCTAAAAATGATGTTAACATTCATTATGTTAATTACAATAACAACACTAGTAATAATTATATGTCATCTTAACACTTTAGCCTCACAGAGTCAGAACACTCAGGGATCCACATGAAGAACTGTTCTTTATTGATTATATACTTGGAAATGTCCTAAAAACCTCAGCCTCTGTGACCTAAGCAGCTAGCTAAACAGAAAAGGAAGAAAAGGCAAGTCAATATGAGACAGAGAAAAGGCCTGAGAATCTCTGTTAGCCTATGGTAGTAAAATGGTGTTTGTACCCCTACTCTCAGCAGCCAGTCAAGTAGCACTGGTATCTTTTCAGAAAAGGAATCACTGAGGTACAAAGAAAAGTGGAGATTTTGAAAACTTCAACAGCTAGGCTATAAGACACACTGCATTTCAGCAAAGAGAAGTGGGGAATGCATAATGCCTATTTTAGGAATAATAAAAGGTGTTTACTTCCTATTTCAAAGAGAAGGGCATTTTTGGTCATGTAAACTACACAAAGAACCACAGAATCCATTCAAGAACACACCACTTACCAGTTCTCTCAGAGCTGACCTTCCAAGCAAAATTGTCCACAGTTCTCTACTACTCCTAAAAAATGAGAGAAAGCAGAGGTAATCTTGCTCTTTCGGAAAAAAGAAAAATGTATATTTTAGAATTAATGAAACACAGTAATTAATGAATTACAGTACATCTTCTATGCTAAGAAGATGCCTCAATTTAGTATTTCTATCTCCTCCCTTCTCATTAAAACGTAATGACCAATAAGGAACAAAAATCCAGAAAAAGACTAATCTGTTTCAGGACTCCCAACACCTTCAGAAAATTTTCTAAATACATGACATGATGCACTTTCTCAATCCAGTAAAGTCTAACAGTCATTATGAATGGCACTACGTTCATTCAATCATTAATGAATTCCCACTAGGTACCACATGCAGTGCTAAATACAGGAGATTAAAAAAACACACATGAGGAGCAGGGCCAGGTCTTGGTGTCAAAATGGCGGCCTCCAGGACAGCTCATACCGATGAGTATCCCCAGTACCTCCACCACCAGTGTCCTTCACCCCGCAGTGAGCCGAAGCTGCCCCCCACACCGCACCTCCCCAGAAGGCCCTCCAAGACCATCAACTCATCATTCAACAACAGGCGTATTTCTGGAGAAATGTGGCATCTCTGGGGAATATGGATAGAGCGATGGAAAAAACAGTGGCTGTTCAAGGGCTTATCATATACATCTTATCAGAATCTACTTCAGATTTATATTAACTTAATTCCAGTAAGATTCCAAAAGTGAGTCCTTTAAAGAATGTACATCACAGCAAGAGGAAGCAAAAAAAAAAAAAAAAAAAAAGTAGGAACAGAGTGAACTGGTGAATCCATCTCCCAGAACAGGCTTTGTCTTCTCTCTAGCCATGGAGCCATGGAAGCAACTTCTGCTTCTGACATTACAAAGAATTTTCATATATCCTTTGCTCAGATTCAATTATTATTTGTTTTATTATTTTCTTTCTCCCTCTTTGTGTGTGTGTGTATAACTGTATTATATATACAACACAAAAATGCTATTTGTGTACCTGTACACACACATATTTTTCCAAAACTATACAAAATTGTATTAGAGAGATCATATTCCTTTATCCCTAGACACTTCAGTGTATCTTTCTTAAAAGCAAGGACAACTTCATACATAGTACAACAATTGAAATCAAGAAATTTAACATTGATACCAAAAAAATACCCCCCACACACATGAGATATAATCCCTGCCCTCAGGGAGCTCTTCAAATATACTCCCAACCATGTGCTAACCCCAGTTCCTTCCCTCATCCATGGAAACATGTTTTGTGGTTCTTTTTTTAATCTAGAATTAAATTTCAAAATGTAATCATTAAGAAATTCTCTCGGGCTTCCCTGGTGGCGCAGTGGTTGAGAGTCCGCCTGCCGATGCAGGGGACACGGGTTCATGCCCCAGACCGGGAGGATCCCACATGCCGCGGAGCGGCTGGGCCCGTGAGCCATGGCCGCTGAGCCTGCACGTCCGGAGCCTGTGCTCTGCAACGGGAGAGGCCACAACAGTGAGAG
This sequence comes from Globicephala melas, assembly GCF_963455315.2. Lineage (NCBI taxonomy): Eukaryota > Metazoa > Chordata > Mammalia > Artiodactyla > Delphinidae > Globicephala > Globicephala melas. The sequence continues at coordinate 7,489,207 of NC_083319.1, forward strand.
GCCCGCGTAATGCAAAAAAAAAAAAAAAAAAAAAAAAAAAAAAAAAAAAAGAAATTCTCTCAAGAAAGGATTATGGGGAATTCCCTGGTGGCGCAGTGGTTAAGAATCCGCCTGCCAATGCAGGGCACATGGGTTCGAGCCCTGGGCCAGGAAGATCCCACATGCCACAGAGCAACTAAGCCCGTGCACCATAACTACTGAGCCTGCACTCTAGAGCCCGTGAGCCACAACTACTGAGCCCACGTGCCACAACTACTGAAGCCTGCGCGCCTAGAGCCCATGCTCCGCAAAAAGAGAAGCCATCGTAATGAGAAGCCCACGCCCCGCAATGAAGAGTAGCCCGCGCTCGCTGCTACTAGAGAAAGCCCACGTGCAGCAACAAAGACCCAACACAGCCATAAATAAATAAATAAAAGTAACAATTTTTTTTTTTTTTTTTTTTTTTTTTTTTTTGCGGTACGCGGGCCTCTCCCTGCTGTGGCCTCTCCCGTTGCGGAGCACAGGCTCCAGACGCGCAGGCTCAGCGGCCATGGCTCACGGGCCCAGCCGCTCCGCGGCACGTGGGATCTTCCCGGACCGGGGCACGAACCCATGTTCCCTGCATCGGCAGGCGGACTCTCAACCACTGCGCCACCAGGGAAGCCCCAATTTTTTTTTTAAAGTCATAAAAAAAAGAAAGGATTATAAAAAGCATAGGGATTATATTTTGGGAGATCCTAAATAAGCCCTAGAATAGTAACCTGAAATAATTAACACTGCTTAGAAAGCCTATTTTCAGAGAGACGATGAAAAGGTCCTCATAAAATATACTAGACAGTTAACAAGAATGCAAGTTATATTAACTACGAGGATAAATTGAAAAATCTTTTCCCCATTAAGACAGTAACACAAAGCACTAGCCCTATTTAAAAATGTTCAGGATTTTCCCATCAAAAGAGGATGAAAGACACCTAAAGATTATAAATCTTTCCTAAAGGTTAATGCTTTTAAGAAAACAACTTCAATTCTGCTGAATCAATAATCACCAACTCCCACAACTGCACTGTGGAATCACTAATCATCTTTCTGATAACGAGAGCATTCACTATTCACAAATTAGGAGACTAGATCCAGTTGATGAAACAAATATATCTCTTTGTACTGATAATCCATATTAAAAGGTACAAATAAGCCAAGCCCTAAGAAATTAAAGACAGAAGCAAGCTCACTATTTAAAGAAATTTATAGTAAATTTTGGAAGAATGCCTTTTGTAAAGAGAATAATTATCATCTAACTTACTTGTTTGATAAATCTGAGTTAGCAAAAAATAAAGGGGGGGGCTTTAAAATGGCATATGCTTTTACTTTACCAAGGATAGCTTCTGGTTTGCACAAAACAGATTAGATACCTATTATATAATAAATAGCTAATAATGGGGCTAACATTATATCACAATTAATGGAAAGAAATTTATCATTAATTGAAGGCTTTTGTATGCCTGAGCTAAATTATTCTTTTTTATTTTATTATTTTTTTTTTTTTTTGCGGTACGCAGGCCTCTCACTGTTGTGGCCTCTCCCGTCGCGGAGCACAGGCTCCGGACGTGCAGGCTCAGCGGTCATGGCTCAAGGGCCCAGCCGCTCCACAGCATGTGGGATCTTCCCAGACCGGGGTACGACACAGCATGTGGGATCTTCCCACACCGGGGTACGAACCCGTGTACCCTGCATCAGCAAGCGGACTCTCAACCACTGCGCCACCAGGGAAGCCCGAGTTTGGCTTTTTTATATTCCATATGTAAGTGATATCATATAGTACTTGTCTTTCTTTGTCTGAATTTTTAAATTTTCCTAACACCCTCAAGTTCCATCTGTGTTGTCTCAAATGGCAGGATTTCATGTTTCTCACAGCTTAATAATATTCCTTTGTGTATAGATACCAAATCCTCTTTATCTCTTAATCTGATGATGGACACTTAACTTTGTTTCCATATCTTGCCTATTGTGAATAATGCTGCAATGAATGTGGGAGTCCAGATATCTCTTTAAGATAGTGATTTTATTTCCTTTGGATATATACTCAGAAATGAGATTGTTGCATCACATGTAGTTCTAATTTTAGTATCTGAGGACCTCCATTCTATTTCCCATAGTGGCTGTTCAAATTTACGTTCTACCAACAGTGTTACAGGTGTTCCCTTGTATGTCAAGGATTTTTTTTTAATAAATTTATTTATTTATTAAAAAAGAACAAAAAAATGTTCTAAGAGTATTTCTCAAAATGTAGTTGGTCCTCAGCCCAAACAGCAAAATCAGCTGGAAACAACATAGCAACGTTGCAGAATCCTGGTCATCACCCAGAGCTACTCTTTCTCAGAGGTTGGGCATGGGAAATCTACATTTTAAAATGAGTACTCAAATGAATTCCTAAATTACCACTGCTCTAGGGCATCAGCTTGTCTCAGAGGAGCAGGTAAAAGACCTGGTCAGTATAGATCTTCTTTGCCTTTTTTTTTTTTTTTTTTGGCTGCTTTGGGTCTTTGCTGCTGCACATAGGCTTTCTCTAGTTGTGGAAAGTGGGCTTTTCATTGCTGTGGCTTCTCTTGTTGCAGAGCACGGACTCTAGGTGCGTGGGCTTCAGTAGTTGCAGCACGCGGGCTCAGTAGTTCAGGCACACAGGCACTAGAGCGCAGGCTCAGTAGCTGTGGTGCATGAGCTTAGTTGCTCTGCGGCATATGGGGTCTTCCCAGATCAGGGCTCGAACCCGTGTCCCCTGCATTGGCAGGAGGATTCTCAACCACTGCGCCACCAGGGAAGTCCCGATCTTCTTTGCCTTTTATGCTTGATATAGTGGCATTTTTTTTTTTTTTTTTTTGGCGGGGAGGAATGGGGAGAAAAAGATTCTGCTACAAAACAAAACTGGAGATAGATCACTGCCCTAGAAAAATACAGTAATTTTTACACTTACTACTTAAAAGAAAAAAAGTTAGCTATTTCTTTAGAAATTAAGACTCTCATTTGCAAAACTAAGTTATATTATGGTCTTTTTGTTTTAAGGTGTCAAAAACAATAATGTTTATTGAGAATGAGTTTGATAACAAGATTAGCCAACATTTATTGAGCAGTTATGTAAGGCACTGTGCTAAGTAAGTCTTTAATGCTTTGTCTTACTGAATATTTCAACTTACTTATGAAGCAAATACTATTATTATCCCCATTATCTCATCAGGAAACTAAGGTTTCAGAGTGGTTAAGTAAATTCTGTTAGACCACAAAGCTAATTTACAATAGAGCTAGGGCTTGAACCCAGGTTTGCAGGACTCCAGAGTTCAATCATTATATTACACTGCCTCAAGCTGCACCCAAGAATTTCATGCTGCAAGCAGGCAAAGACTGAGGCGAAGCCTTCTGTCCTACAGTGGCAGACCATTCCCTAACACAGTGGCTGGCACACAGGAGAGGCTCAAAACATGCTGATGAGCAAATATTAAAGAATAAGAATGATGTAAGTCCCTTTTAGACCTGGAACAGAAAAACTAGAAATGACAAATGTTATACGCAGAAGTGCCAAGAAAAGGCAGAATAAAGGAGAAAACAGTGGTTTATCAGGAAGAGAATCCTTGTGGAAATG